>NW_023643083.1:0-9444 GCF_015228065.2 Penaeus monodon | reverse complement strand
AAAATTTTTCAGTTTTTTTTAAACTTAAACCAGGGGGTCCATAAATAACCCAAATTTCCACTGTTTTTCTTCCCCCCTTAACGGGAATAAAAAAACGATTGGTAAAACAAAAAATCCATCTGGAAAATGACCCATGAGGGATAATACTTAAATCCACCAAGGGAAGGGAAATCGATATTTTTACACCAGTTGCGAACATTTTTTTTTCCTCATAATGATTTTTGAATAAAAAAAAAAAGACACCCACCCTTAAACCAGAGAAAACAACGCCAAAGGGGCCAATTAGTCCCCCAACCCTGGGCGAAAAAAATAAAAATAAAAAAAAATTCCGCCCAATAAAAACCCATTTTCCCCCTCCCCTCTTTTCCCCCCCCGGGACCCGAAAACCCATGGTAAAAAACAAAACACATAAAAAAAAAAGGAAAGGAAAAAGGGGAGAAGAAGAGAAAAAAAAAAAAAAATGGGAACGCCAATCCCCCGATTAGACGTTCCCCCGCCTGGTTCCCATTGATTTTTTTTTATGGGGTCGGTTGGAATAAAAACAATGGTTACGGAAAAATTGAAAAACGCCATTTTTTTTTCCAGCGGTTTTTTTTGGGGCGGGAAAAAAAACACTCTGTTTCCCTCTGGGTGAAAACAAAAAACAGGTCCCTCCCTTGGGGGCCTAACACTTGGAAATTTTAACGGTAAATGTTCCACGGGGACGAGATCTATTTTTTTGTTTTTCCCTCGTTTTTTTTTTTTTTTTAATCAATCTGTCCCATAAATCCCCCACCCCTTAACTTTTTTTAAAAACTTATTCCCCCAACCTTTATCTTTTTGGTTTTTACATTTTTTTTCTTTTTCACATTTTGCTTTTGGTGATTTTTTGGAGGGGCGAGAGGGGGATTTTGAGGGAAGGTTGCCGAGATATTGTAAGGGTTTTAACCACGGTTTAGTTAGTGAAAAATAGGGGTTTTTTTTGTTGGCCTTAGGACCTTTTTTTGTTGTTAAACCATAGATGGCAACGAGAGTTTGTAAATGGAATACTTTTAACTATAATTAGGTTTTGGGTAGGCCAAAAAAAAACATGGATTGAAAAGGTTACAGGCATTAAGTAAAATAACCTGGTAAGTTGCCATAGAAGATTAGAAAAAAACCGATTAGAAAAAATAGAATAGACCAATGAGTAATTATAGATTGGTGAGTTTTTGGACTGGATTCTCAGTACATCTGGAGGACGATTCTCTTTTTTTCTTTTCGCAAGATACATAAAAAAATTCCCATATAAGAAAAAAATATTCCATTATCTATTTTCGAAGAAGGAAAAAACAAAAAAATAGGGGCAGAAAAATTTTTAGCCCGCGAGATGGCTCGAATTTTCTCGAAGGGAGGCCTCCTAATTTTACATGGGGTGTTTTTTTTTTTGCGCCCGCCTCCATTGTGTGAAATCAACATGGGTAGCCATTGTTTTTGAGTCGAAAAAATAAACAAGGTAAACTCTGTCCACGCTAAATGTTTCCACTTCCCTGAGAAAAAACCTCTTCGCGCAGCCGATTTTTTCGACCCAGTTGCTAGGGTCCCCGTATGCTCTTTATTCCCCCGTGTGTGGCCGTGAAAAAAAAAAAAAAATTTTCAGTTTCTTGGGAGCCGCTGCCGATTGTTTGATTCGGATTCTTGACACCTGCATCCGATCGGGGCGTTTTTTATATAAGGATTTGGAAAAAAAACTGCACGCGGATACATAAAACGGGGATACATAAAAACCCGGGGGCGCAGGCGAAGCTAGGAAAACACATTAAGAGGAAGCGCGGCCCCATCTTGGCCTTTTCGGGTTTCCTTCCTCCAATTTTACTCTTTTACCTTGCTTCTTTCTTTCCCTTTGTTTTTTTGGCATTTTTTTTTCTCGTGTCCCGAATTCAGTGCACCCCGTTTTGCAAAAGAAACGGAGGAGCTGATCTCGATTCTAATTTCTTTCCTTCAAACAGCTACTCAATTACTCTTTTATTACGGAGCCCGTTTTTTTCTCTCCCCTCTACTTTTTTTCTTCCCCCGAGCGGTTCCCACAGGTAGCTCCGAGGGGTTTACAGTTTTTACCTTGATGCTGCGGGTTACAAAAAAAAGAAACGAAACGGGCTCCACCATTTTCAGGGGTTTTTATTACAAGCCTTTTGGCCACGGTAACGGTTTTATTCCCCGTTAATGTATTAGAACCGACGGGGTCTGCTTGCGGAGGGAGAGAGGAGAGAGGAGGGAAGAGAGGAGAAGAAAGAAAAGTAAAAAAAGAAAACGGAGGGAAAAAAGCCGAAACAGGTAAGGACTGTTGTCCACTGGGGAAAGAAAAAAATTACAAGAATTTTACATCGACCTCGTTGAGCTGAACTTTTTAATACTTCCCTTAAAAACAGGCTGATTTTTATTTTTGTATTCCAGTATCGTTGCTTTTCTAAACCCTTCCAGCAACTGACTACCGAAGACAACGTCAGCATGCAGGAAACACGCCGCAAACATTCTCATTCTCCTCCTTTGGATCAATGTCCCCTGACTACAAACAGAAAAACAGGAGGGCAAAATCCCGCCCCTCCTTGCCGTGACGTAATTGTTGTCGGGATAATGATGAAATAAGACACGGCGCTTACTTTTCGGCTCATTACAAGTATCCCCGAGAGTCGCCCCGCCTTCCGTGCTCATCGCTTGTGTTTATTTACAACTGGACGGTATTATATTCTCCCCGTGGAAGCTTAAACGTGGCCTCAGCGACACGGTACGTTGTGGGTGTAATTATTCGTTCATCTCGTAACTTTATGTGTGTGTGTGTGAGTGTGTGGTCATATGGGGTTGCGGTTTTGTGGTGGTGTGTTATGGTGTGGTGGGTGTTGTGGTGTGTTGTGTGTGTGTGTGTTGTTTTTATTTTTGTGTTGGCTGGGCGTGGTGCGTGGTGCGTGCTGTGTGGGGCATGCGTGATGTAATTAACATGTATGTGGTTGGTTTACAGCTAAACTCAATCCCGGAAGCTAACAACAAAGCAAAAAATAAACCCACAATCAGAAAGAAACAAATCCGAATTCTTAAAAAAACAAAAAAAAACCGGCTTAGAAGGGGAAACGGAAAATAACAATGTAAACGAAAAAAAATGACCAAAATAACAAAAATAAAACTTCCGGCGGTGAAATCCAGTCCCATCCCAAAACAGCAAAACTTTTCGTTTGTTTTACTAAACAAAAGGAATTCCAAAGATAAACCGAAACTTTTGCACCAAACAAGCGAAGTCTCATTTCTTAACTCCTGAAAAGGGAGAAAAAACTTCAGAAGCTAAAATAAACGCGACTGAACACAGTTTTCTCCGGACTTTTAAGTTCTCATAGGACATCAAAAAAAAAAGTGTGTGGTTAAAGGATTTAAAGAAAACTGATATAAAGGTGGAATGGGAATTAAACTTCATAATCTCTCAATTTGTACTTCTGGCGATTAGAATTTAAAAAGAAAAAAAAAAAAAAAGAGTGAAAAAAACTGATAGGAAAAAACGAAAATGAATAATGATAAATGATAGGAAAGAAATGATAATAGGTGTTAATGGTGGCAAGATTGATTACTCCCCCCTCCCCCCCCCATAAAAAAAATGAAAAATAAGAAAAAATTAGCAAATGAATATAATGATACTATGCAAAATAAACAATGTTTGATTAATATTAAGCTAATAAGAAATGGACAAATCATGCAAAAAGAAACATCAGTGATTGTAGTAATTTGTGAAATAAAAAACGTAATGATTATGGAAAAATAAGGATGATGATGATGAAATGATGATGAATGATGATGATGAATGATGATGGTGATGATTGATGATGATGATGATATTGATGATGATGATGATGATTGATGATGATGGATGATGATTTGATGAATGATGATGATATTATTTATTTAAGGATAATTATTGATAAATAATAAACAGCAATGATCATGATAAAATTGATGTTAATTGATGACGATAAATATTGATTATCATAACCAGCAATAATGATGATGATAATAATAAACCAATGATTAATAATGATAATGATTATAATTGAAAAAATAATGATACTGATGATAGTAATAATAATGATAAACAAATGTTGATAATAACAGTTAAATAATAAAAAAATGATAATAAATACTAAATAGTAATGTCACTGGACAATGATGATAATAATGATAATAAGCTAGTATTATCAATACTTTTTAATAATAAACAAAAAAAACATAGTAAATAAATAAACGACAATAATAATGATGATGATCTTCTTTCCTTTATAAACGGTAGGTTTTCATGTCTGAAGCCCGCCGTGGTCACAGCATGATACTTAATTGTAGTTTTTCATGTTGTGATGCTCTCTTGGAGTGGAGTTACGTGGTATAGGGGTCCCTCAGTTCCTGTCCACGGAGAGTGCCGGTGGGGTACCTTTTAGGTAAATCATTCTCTTTTATTTATTCCGGGCTTGGGGACCAGCACTTGACTTGGGGCTGGCTTGGCCACCCAGTGGCTAGGTAGGCAATCGAGGTGAAGTTCCTTGCCCAAGGGAAACAAACGCGGCGGTCGGCGACTCGAACCCTCGAATTCAGATTTGCCGTCGTGACAGTCTTGAGTCCGACGCCTCTAAACCATTCGGCCCACCGCGGGGCTTGAGGAAATCATGGGCTTCCATGATTTTTTTTTTTTTTTTTTTTTTCTTTTTTTTTTTTTCTTTAGCAACTTTAGAGCGGCGGCTTTGCCACTGCCCTCCGCCCGGTGTTTTTATCGAGAGTCCCACATCTCTAATCTACCCCGGCACTGACTTTGAGCTGGCTTGGGGCCCACCCCAGTGGGCTAGGCAGGCAAATCGAGGTGAAAGTTTCCTTGCCCAAAGGGAAAACAAACCGCGCCGGCCCGGTGGACTCGAAAACCCCTCGAACTCAGATTTGTCCGTGTGGGACAGTCTTGAGTCCCGACGCCTTAACCATTTCGGCCCCAACCGCGGCCCAATGATGATGATATAGTAAAAACGGAAAATAATAACAATAATAATAATAATGATATTATCAATAATTTAAGAGAAAAGAAATTGAGATAATAGATTATTAAAATGACAGAAATTGTAAATGATTTATGATAAATTTTAGAAAAAAGGAAATTAATTATGATCATTAAATTGAAATTTCTAGTGATCCTGCCCTCTTAAGCCACCCTGGGGTTAATGGGCGGCTCGGGGGGGGAAAAAATGGGCCTTGCCACCCCTCTCCTCCCCCCAGATAAACTCACGGGGCAAACGCAATAAATTAAATGGGATATGCTGGTGGGGAGGGGTGCTGGGACCTCCCAACCCAATAAGTGAGGCGGGTTTTTGGGTGGGTTCCCGTTGGAGGGGGGGGGGAGGGGCGTGTTGGGCGCAGCAGGAATGGAAAATGAGGAGTTACTCCCCCCACCCTGCGCCGTGGGCAGGCGCCAACCCAGTATTGAGGGCCTGTGGGGACAAAAGCCCAAGATAACCCCACAGGTGGACGTTAGGCCCCCATGGCCCTGCCGACCCCCCTTTATTTATTTGGGGGCCAGGCGGGTGCGGAGTTGTGGGGAGTGCAAGGAGGTGGCGTCCACTCTGGAGGAGACCCGCCCGACGAGGCTTAAACCTCAGGCAAAGCTATCACGGTAAGGCGCTTTGGTATATCTGGTCCTTATGGCAGGATGATGAAGCGCTTAACCTCTGCTATCGAGGGAAACTGGAAGCAGTTTGGGGGGTTGAGGGTTTGGGGCCTGCCCTCTTGAAGGTGAGGTCAGTTATGGGGTGGGTTACCACCTACTTCTGATCGGGCTGTGGCGATGGTCATTCACCCTCCCAGGGAGTAGCCCATAGCCATCTCTCTAGCCCGACCTTCAAAACCCTCGGTAGTTTGAGGAGGTAAAACACCAGCTGATGAGCGTATTTATTTATAGCAAGTAAAAGGACTGGAAGCATTGTTTTTGTCTTCATGTCTCTTTTCTTTTTACTGTGTACGCTCCTACCGATGTTTGCAAACTGTTTGCAAATCGATGGAAAGAAGTTGCCTTCTATGCCAAAACACACTCGTCTTAAACCATCGTCTCCCTTGTTCTTGCTTGCAATGACTCCAATGACGCCAGTAAAAAGATTACTCCCAGTGGTACACCACAAAAAAACACCAAGTGCAGAGAGACAACTCTAGTCTGGGGGTTTTTATTTTTCCACCTGTAATTTTATTACAGAACTGGACCATGTCCACTTGTGGTAAAAACAGTTATTTGAAACAAAACAAAAGATACAAATTATTTGAAGAAATATCTTATGAAAACAATGGTGGCTAATTATCATTAAATAAACAATTGAAAAAAGAGTGAAAGCCAAAACGAAGTAGAAAAAAAAACTCACTGGAAAAGATACATCGAAAAAACAGATTAAACGAAAAATAATTTAAAAAAGACACTGTGAAAAAAAAAAAACTCAGTAAAAAAACAAGTAAAAAAACTTTAATTAGTTTCAGCAGAATAAAAAGGTAAAAAATTTCAATCAGCAAATTACGTACAATATCCCGAGTTGTCTTTCTGTGTGGAGCCCTCCCATTAATTAAATATAATCTATAATTTAAGACGGTAACGTGGGGAGGTGGTCGTTAGATAATAAAAAAAGCGGGAAAAAATATAATAAAAACAGTTTTATAAATTATAAAAAAACAACATTCCTAAGACCTTTAAAAAAAATTGTATTAAATTGATAAAAATTTTAAGAATTTCAAATAGTTTTTAAAAAGAATATAAAAAAAAAACCTTAAAATAAAGTAAAAATTGAAAAAATAAATAAAAATTAATAAAATTAAAAACAACCTAACAAAAGCAGTTCATATAAATATAATTATAAAAAAGAAATAATAAAAATGTGTAAAAAAAAAATAAAAAACATTTTAGATCCCCATCTACTCTTAAAAGGGGGGACTTTCTAATGCTGAAAAAAGGGCGAAAAAAAAAAAAATTCACCCACTCACTGATGCGAAAGCATTTCGAAGCTCCAAAGGAGGAGGAAAACTCGGGAAAATAACAAACAATGGCAAATAGTTTTTATTTTTTTGTACATTATCCAAAGAAAGAAAAAAAACAGGGTGGTTTTTGGCAGCAACAGGAGGTGTAGCCATCTTGGTTTGTGCAATTTACAGTATTTTGAGCAAACTGTTACCAGGTAGACCCTCCAACAGTTAGCTTGGATGCAAAGTGGTTATTCACAATACCTGTGCCGGAATCCACCCATCGATGAGGAAACCTCCTACCTTTAAACTGAAACTACTAAAAGGGCTGGGGGGTGAACCTATGGCCTATGGAGCTTGCATACAGTCCTGACTGCCATCTGGCAGTCTGGTAACCAGTCCCCCTGACCTGTTTTAACGTGTTTAAGGGGCAAGGGTCCAAACCCTCTCTGGAAGGGGAATTGGGACTTTAGCAAACTACCATGGTTCATTACACTGCTCAGGCAAGGAATTTCACCCACTTTTCTTCTGGAAAAATAGATCCACAAACTATCTACTAAGGCCACCAATGACCGGAGTAGTATGGATTCACTCTTGGCAAGTTCCCAATAAAACCCACATGCTAGCACTTCAAGTGATTGTGGAAACGCCGTCGTGGAGTTTTTCAGTCCGTGGGAGCTTTTTGTTGGCAGCCTACTTCGACCTCAAGGAAGACGTTTTGACTCGGTTGCCACCGAGGAATCACTATGGGAAGATTCTGAGACTTAGAGGGAAATTCCAACCACAGATTATTGGCCTAATACCAAGCCCTATGTTACCGGTACTGAAAAAAGTTAAAGTAAAGTGTGGTGAGGGGCCTATGAAAACTTCTTCCCTGTTAATTTAGGGGTGAGGCAAGGTTTGTGTTCTTGCACCAACAACTTTTTCAGCACCTGCATGGAATGGGATGAAGTAGAGCTACTAGCTAAAAGTTCAGTTGTGGGAGTAAAAACACCTGGGCAACATCAAGGTCTCAAAACCTTGAATTTTGCCAATGATATTTGCTTTATCCTACCTGAGTCCCCCTGATGGCGGCTCTTTGATGCATTTTAGCAATGAGGCGAAAGCCCTTGGGGCCTAGAAAGTCTCTTGGGACCAAGAACAAAGATTCAGGACTTTTTGGGGGGCCTGTTTAGGGGAAAAACCTGTTTTCAGTTGATCCATGCTTTGTGGTAGGGAACATTGAAGAACACAGAGAGCTTTTGGCATACCTTGGTAAGCGTAGTCCATATCTTCCTGGGGGGCTGTCCCAGACCAAGGAAGTCAAATAGACGGAATTGGTCTGGCAAACAGGAAGCCATTAAAAACACCTCGAATCAACAAGAGTATTTGGGAGATGTCGGCACAACATATGCAGAAGGACCCAGGGCTACGTGTCTTTCAAGGCCTTGATGCTGGCCAGTTTTTTTGCTCTATGGAAAGTGAAAATCTGGATGCTCTCTAGTGCCCCTGGGAGTTTCCGTCTTGATGCCTATTGGTAACAAGTCTCTTTTGCTGGAAATTCATAGGGTAAAGTTAGCAGGACCATGTATCCCAACCGACTGCTGCAACCGTGAAGACTGGCATGGGACCTGTTGCTTGGATAATCTGAGATCGCCCAAATATGGGCACCTAGCTTGTTTTGCCTGTGGATGACCCTGCCCATCAGGTTGTCCTTCTTGCGAGAACAATCCTGGGTGGAGGAGGCCGGTGGTGGGACGACCTTGGAGGTCCATGGCTTGGGCAAGCTCGGACGAGGAACCTGTCGCGAGGAGTTTAGAGATAGGCCGAGGGACCTTGCCTGGGAGGAACTTCCCCCTCGTGGCTGGAAAGCGAAAGGGGTGGGGATTGCAGCCCGTCAGCGTTAGCCACTTGATGAATTGATGATGATGATGACGTAGTTATTAATTATTATTATCATTTATTTGTTTTTATTGTTGTTTTTATTATCATTTATTATCATTATTTAATTATGATCATTAATATCAATATAATCATTATCAATTATAATTTATCCATTAATTATTAATATCATTATCTTTTATAAATTATCATTAAATATTATTTACCATCATTATTATTGATAATAATAATATTATTATTATTAGTTTTTTTTATTTTTTTTACTATCACCATCAACATCACCACTACAATAATAATGATTATAATGAAATAAAAAAAAATAATGATTGGATGGTGATGATGATGAATGATGGTGATGATGAATGATGATGATGATGATGATGATGATGGATGATGATGATTGATGATGATGATGGATGATGATGGGTCACTACAATAAACAGTGATTATCATGATAATAATAATTTATTATTATAAATGATATTGGGTCACCTTCATCATGATTATTGTTATCATCTTCGATATTATCGTTGCTATTATTTTTTTTTTTCTATTGTTTTTTTTATTCCTATTTTGCTATCTTATATTTTATTTGCA
>NW_023643082.1:0-9444 GCF_015228065.2 Penaeus monodon | reverse complement strand
ATATTTAAATGAAATTATTATTATTATCATTATATATTATTCTTATTATTATTATTATTATTTTATTATTATTATTATTATTTTTTTTTTTTATTATTTTATTATATTATTATTATTATTTTTATTATTTTATTATTATTATTATTATTATCATATTATTATCATTATTATTATTATTATTATTATTATTATTATATCGTTATTAATATTATTATTGTTATTATTATCATTATTATCATTTTTACTAGTAGTATAATTGCAAAAATAATTATTATAACAGTAATAATTACTGTAATAACAATATTGATTAAAATAATGATATAGATAATTATTATAATATCGTTATTATTGTTCGTATTATTGTTATTTCTATTATTATTGTTGTTGTTATTAGTATAGTTGCAAAATTATTTATTATAACTGCAATAATTGCAATAATAATGATAATAATTGCAATAATGATGATAATAATTGCAATAATGATGATAATAATTGCAATATTGATGATAATCATGATAATAATGATGATAATAACAGGAATTGTCTCCATATATAATAAAAAAAAAAAAAGGTAAAAGAAAATAATTCCAAAAAGTCGAAAAAGCGGCAAAATCTAGCGAAATATAGCCTTTTGTGAGTATACTCCATAATAACGTTTTTTCGATTTCTCTGATGATTTTGGCAATTATTAGGGTAATAATGATAATAATTACCAAAATCGTATTAATCATGACAATAATGAGGATAAAAGTGAGAATAAAGAGAATTTTGATAACATTTGATGATTATTAATATTATCAATATTATTATTATTATTATTATTATTATTATTATTATTATTATTATCATTATTATTATCATTATTATTATTATTATTATTATAATATCGTTATTAATAATATTATTGTTATTATTATTATCATTATTATTATTATTATTATTATTATTATTATATCGTTATTAATATTATTATTGCTATTATTATCATTATTATCATTTTTACTAGTAGCATAATTGCAAAAATAATTATTATAACAGTAATAATTACTGTAATAACGATATTAATTAAAATAATGATATAGATAATCATTATAATATCGTTATTATTGTTATTATTATTGTTATTTCTATTATTATTGTTGTTGTTATTAGTATAGTTGCAAAATTATATATTATAACTGCAATAATTGCAAAAATAATGATAATAATTGCAATAATGATGATAATAATTGCAATAATGATGATAATAATTGCAATAATGATGATAATGATGATAATGATGATGATAATGATAATATTGATGATAATCATGATAATAATGATGATAATAACAGGAATTGTCTCCATATATAAAAAAAAGGTAAAAGAAAATAATTCCCAAAAGTCGAAAAAGCGGCAAAATCTAGCGAAATATAGCCTTTTGAGAGATACTCCAAAATGACGTTTTTCGATTTCTCTGATGATTTTGGCAATTATTAGGGTAATAATGATAATAATTACCAAAATCGTATTAATCATGACAATAATGAGGATAAAAGTGAGAATAAAGAGAATTTTGATAACATTTGATGATTATTAATATTATCAATATTATTATTGTTATTATTATTATTATTATTATTATTATTATTATTATTATTATTATTATTATTATTATTATTATTATTATATTATCATTATTATTATCATTATTATTATTATTATTATTGTTATTATTATTATTATTATTATTATTATTATTATATCGTTATTAATATTACTATTGTTATTATTATCATTATTATCATTTTTACTAGTAGTATAATTGCAAAAATAATTATTATAACAGTAATAATTACTGTAATAACGATATTAATTAAAGTAATGATATAGATAATTATTATAATATCGTTATTATTGTTAATATTATTGTTATTTCTATTCTTATTGTTGTTGTTATTAGTATAGTTGCAAAATTATATATTATAACTGCAATAATTGCAATAATAATGATAGTAATTGCAATAATGATGATAATAATTGCAATAATGTTGATAATAATTGCAATAATGATGATAATGATGATGATAATGATAATATTGATGATAATCATGATAATAATGATGATAATAACAGGAATTCTCTCCATATATAATAAAAAAAAGGTAAAAGAAAATAATTCCTAAAAGTCGAAAAAGCGGTAAAATATAGCGAAATATAGCTTATGAGATATATCCAAAATGAGTATTTTGATTATCATGATGATATGGAATTAAGGTAATATAATATAATTAAAAATCATATTATCATGACTAAGAGGATAAAAGTGAGAATACAAAATTTGTAAGTAATGAGTGTAAATTACAATATACTTTTGGAGTTATTATACTCAATGACTTTTTTTATGATTTTATGATGATTTTTGGTCATTATTAGTGTATTAATATATATATTAAATTGTATTAATATTGATATATATATAATTGAATATATATAATTTTTTATATTATTATTATGTATTATTTTATATTATATTATTATTTTCATTATTAATATATTATTATTTTTATTATTATTATTATATCGTTATATATTATTATTGTTATTATTATATTATATCATTTTATTATAGTTATTATTAATATAATTATTTTATGAGTAATTAATTACTTGTAATAAATATTAATTAATATAATATATAATATTATTATATTGTTATTATGTATTATTATATATTATTATTATTATTTTTTGTTATTAGTATGTTGCAAAATTATATATTATTACTGCAATAATTGCAATTTTACTAGTAGATAATAATTGCAAAAAGATTATAATGAATAATGATGATAATAATATAATGATAAATGAT
Organism: Penaeus monodon; assembly: GCF_015228065.2. NCBI lineage: Eukaryota > Metazoa > Arthropoda > Malacostraca > Decapoda > Penaeidae > Penaeus > Penaeus monodon. The sequence continues at coordinate 6,593 of NW_023643082.1, read as the reverse complement.
AATGATATGATAATATTAATATGTGATATGATTAATTATATTTTATATAAAGATTGTCTATAGTATAGTTAAAATAATATTAAATGAAATAATTCCCAAAAAGTCGAAAAAGCGGCAAAATCATAGCAAATATGCTTTTGAGATAATAATTCCAAAATGAGATATTTCGATTCTGATGATTTGGCATATAGGATAATGATAATAATTAATAATCTATAATCATGACAATAATGAGATAAAAGTGAGATTAAAAAATTTTGAAAAAGTGAATTATTAAATATAATCCAAAATCATATTATTAATATATTTCTATTTTATTATATTATTATTTTATAGTATTGTATATTATATTATTATTTCTTATTATTGATATTATTATTGATTGATTATATATTAAATAGTTATTTTTTATTTTTTTATATTTTGCATTTTTAGGTAATATTATATTATCATCATTATTATCATACATAATAGTAAATATATATTATAAATTTGTAATATGATATTATGTTATATTATCATTATTATCATTTTTATATTATATATTCAAAATATTATTATTACATAATATATTACTTAATAACGATATTAATTAAAATTATGTATGATATTATTATAATATCGTATTATTTTATTATTATTTTATTTTATTATTATTTTATTGTTATTAGTATGTATTATATTTTATTATTATATTATATGATATTATTAATAATATATTATAATATGTATATTAATTGATTAATTATGATAATATTTATAATATGATGATAATGATTAATGTATATTATAATTGATTAATATTATATTAGTATAATTGAAGAATAATATAGAATAATCTCATAATATAAAAAAAGGGTAAAGAATAAAATCCCAAAAGTCGAAAAAGCGGCAAAATCTAGCGAAATATAGCCTTTTGAGAGTATACTCCAAAATGACGTTTTTTCGATTTCTCTGATGATTTTGGCAATTCTTAGGGTAATAATGATAATAATTACCACAATCGTATTAATCATGACAATAATGAGGATGAAAGTAAGAATAAAGAGAATTTTGATAACATTTGATGATTATTAATATTATCAATATTATCATTATTATTATTATTATTACTATTATCAATATTATTATTATTATTATTATTATTATTATTATTGTTATTATTATTATTGTTATTATTATTATTATTATCATTATTATTATCATTATTATTATTATTATTATTATAATATCGTTATTAATATTATTATTGTTAGAATTATCATTATTATCATTTTTACTTGTAGTATAATTGCAAAAATAATTATGATAACAGTAATAATTACTGTAATAACGATATTAATTAAAATAATGATATAGATAATTATTATAATATCGTTATTATTGTTATTATTATTGTTATTTCTATTATTATTGTTGTTGTTATTAGTATAGTTGCAAAATTATATATTTAACTGCAATAATTGCAATAATGATGATAATAATTGCAAAATTGATGATAATAATTGCAATAATGATGATAATAATTGCAATAATGATGATAATGATGATGATAATGATAATATTGATGATAATAATGATGATAATAACAGGAATTGTCTCCATATATGATAAAAAAAGGTAAAAGAAAATAATTCCCAAAAGTCGAAAAAGCAGCAAATTCTAGCGAAATATAGCCTTTTGAGAGTATACTCCAAAATGACGTTTTTTCGATTTCTCTGATGATTTTGGCAATTATTAGGGTAATAATGATAATAATTACCAAAATCGTATTAGTCATGACAATAATGAGGATAAAAGTGAGAATAAAGAGAATTTTGATAACATTTGATGATTATTAATATTATCAATATTATCATTATTATTATTATTATTATTACTATCATTATTATTATTATTATTATTATTATTATTATTATTATTATTATTATTATCATTATTATTATCATTATTATTATCATAATTATTATAATATCGTTATTTTGTTATTATATTGTTATTTCTATTATTATTGTTGTGTTATTAGTATAGTTGCAAAAATTATATATTATAACTGCAATAATTGCAAAAATTATGATAATAATTGCAATAATGATGATAATAATTGTAATAATGATGATAATAATTGCAATAATAATGATAATGATGATGATAATGATAATATTGATGATAATCATGATAATAATGATGATAATAACAGGAATTGTCTCATATATAATAAAAAAAGTAAAGAAAATAATTCCCAAAAGTCGAAAAAGCGGCAAAATCTAGCGAAAATATAGCCTTTTGAGAGTATACTCCAAAATACGTTTTTCGATTTCTCTGATGATTTGGCAATTATTAGGGTAAATAATGATAATAATACCAAAACGTATTAATCAGATACATAATGAGGATAAAAGTGAGAATAAAGATAATTTTGATAACATTTGATGATTATTAATATTATCAATATTATTGTTATTATTATTATTATTATTATTATTATTATTATTATTATTATTATTATTATTTATTTTTTTTTTTTTTTTTTTTTTTTTTTTTATCATTATTATTATCATTATTATTATTATTATTATTATTATAATATCGTTATTAATATTATTATTGTTATTATTATCATTATTATCATTTTTACTAGTAGTATAATTGCAAAAATAATTATTATAACAGTAATAATTACTTTAATAATGAAATTAATTAAAATAATGATATAGATAATTATTATAATATCGTTATTGTTGTTATTATTGTTGTTATTTCTATTATTATTGTTGTTGTTATTAGTATAGTTGCAAAATTATATATTATAACTGCAATAATTGCAATAATAATGATAATAATTGCAATAATGATGATAATAATTGCAATAATGATGATAATAATTGCAATAATAATGATAATGATGATGATAATGATAATATTGATGATAATCATGATAATAATGATGATAATAACAGGAATTGTCTCCATATATAATAAAAAAAGGTAAAAGAAAATAATTCCCAAAAGTCGAAAAAGCGGCAAAATCTAGCAAAATATAGCCTTTTGAGAGTATACTCCAAAATGACGTCTTTTCGATTTCTCTGATGATTTTGGCAATTATTAGGGTAATAATGATAATAATTACCAAAATCGTATTAATCATGACAATAATGAGGATAAAAGTGAGAATAAAGAGAATTTTGATAACATTTGATGATTATTAATATATCAATATTATCATTATTATTATTATTATTACTATTATTATTATTGTTATTATTATTATTATTATTATTATTATTATTATTATTAATATTATTATTGTTATTATTATCATTATCATTTTTACTAGAAATATAATTGCAAAAATAATTATTATAACAGTAATAATTACTGTAATAACGATATTAATTATAATAATGATATAGATAATTATTATAATATCGTTATTATTGTTATTATTATTGCTATTTCTATTCTTATTGTTGTTGTTATTAGTATAGTTGCAAAATTATATATTATAACTGCAATAATTGCAATAATGATGATAATAATTGCAATAATGATGATAATGATGATAATGATGATGATAATGATAATATTGATGATAATCATGATAATAATGATGATAATAACAGGAATTCTCTCAATATATAATAAAAAAAAGGTATAAGAAAATAATTCCCAAAAGTCCAAAAAGCGGCAAAATCTAGCGAAATATAGCCTTTTGAGAGTATACTCCAAAATGACGTTTTTTCGATTTCTCTAATGAGTTTGGCAATTATTAGGGTAATAATGATAATAATTTCCAAAATCGTATTAATCATGACAATAATGAGGATAAAAGTGAGAATAAAGAGAATTTTGATAACATTTGATGATTATTAATATTACAATATTTCATTATTATATTATTATTACTATTATTATTATTATTTTTATTTTTAAATTATTATTATTATTTATTATTATTATTATTTATTATTATTATTTTTATTATTATTATTATTATTATTATATCGTTGTTAATATTATTATTGTTATTATTATCATTATTATCATTTTTACTAGTAGTATAATTGCAAAAATAATTATTATAACAGTAATAATTACTGTAATAACGATATTAATTAAAGAATGTATAGATAATTATTATAATATCGTTTTATTGTTATTTTTATGTTATTCTATTATTATGTTGTTGTTATTAGCATAGTTGCAAAATTATATATGATAACTGCAATAATTGCAATAATAATGATAATAATTGCAATAATGATGATAATAATTGCAATAATGATGATAATAATTGCAATAATGATGATAATGATAAGATTGATGATAATGATAATATTGATGATAATCATGATAATAATGATGACAATAACAGGAATTGTCTCCATATATAATAAAAAAAAAGGTAAAAGAAAATAATTCCCAAAAAGTCGAAAAAGCGGCAAAATCTGGTAAAATAGCCTTTTGAGAATATACTCCAAAATGACGTTTTATCGATTTCTGAGATGATTTTGGCAATTATTAGGGTAATAATGATAATAATTACCAAAATCGAATTAATCATGACATTAATGAGGATAAAAGTGAGAGTAAAGAGAAATTTTGATAACATTGATGATTATTAATATTATCAGTATTATCATTATTATTATTATTATTACTATTATTATTAGCATTATTATTATTATTATTATTATTATTATTATTATTATTATTATTATTATTATTATTATTATTATTATTATTATTATTATTATCATATTATTATCATTATATTATTATTATTATCATAAATATATATTATTAATATTAATATTGTTATTATATCATTATTATCATTTTACTAGTAGTATAATTGCAAAAATAATTATTATAACAGTAATAATTACTGTAATAACGATATTAATTAAAATAATGATATAGATAATTATTATAATATCGTTATTATTGTTAATATTATTGTTATTTCTATTATTATTATTGTTGTTATTAGTATATTTAAAAAATTATATATTATAACTGGAATAATTGCAATAATAATGATAATAATTGTAATAATGATGATAATAATTGCAATAATGATGATAATAATTGCAATAATGATGATAATTATGATAATGAAGATGATAATGATAATATTGATGATAATCATGATAATCATGATGATAATAACAGGAATTGTCTCCATATATAATAAAAAAGGTAAAAGAAAATAATTCCCATAAGTCGAAAAAGCGGCAAAATCTAGCGAAATATAGCCTTTCGAGAGTATACTCCAAAATGACGTTTTTTCGATTTCTCTGATGATTTTGGCCATTATTAGGGAATAATGATAATAATTACCAAAATCTTATTAATCATGACAATAATGAGGATAAAAGTGAGACTAAAGAGAATTTTGATAGCATTTGATGATTACTAAGATTATCAATATTATCATTATTATTGTTATTATTATTATTATTGTTATTTTTATATTATTATTATTATTTATTTATTATTATTATTAGTATTATTATTATTATATTATTATTATTATTATTATTATTTTATTATTATCATTATTATTATCGTTTATTATTATTATTATTATTATTATAATATCGTTATTAATATTATTATTGTTATTATTATCATTATTATCATTTTTACTAGTAGTATAATTGCAAAAATAATTATTATAACAGTAATAATTATTGTAATAACGATATTAATTAAAATAATGATATAGATAATTATTATAATATCGTTATTATTGTTATTATTATTGTTATTTCTATTATTGTTATTGTTGTTATTAGTATAGTTGCAAAAATTATATGTTATAACTGCAATAATTGCAATAATAATGATAATAATTGCAATAATGATGATAATAATTGCAATAATGATGATAATAATTGCAATAATGATGATAATGATGATGATAATGATAATATTGATGATAATCATGATAATAATGATGATAATAACAGGAATTGTCTCCATATATAATAAAAAAAAGGCAAAAGAAAATACTTCCAAAAAGTCGAAAAAGCGGCAAAATCTAGCGAAATATAGTCTTTTGAGAGTATACTCCAAAATAACGTTTTTTCGATTTCTCTGATGACTTTGGCAATTATTAGGGGAATAATGATAATAATTACCAAAATCGTATTAATCATGACAATAATGAGGATAAAAGTGAGAATAAAGAGAATTTTGATAACATTTGATGATTATTAATATTATCAATATTATCATTATTGTTGTTATTACTATTATTGTTATTATTATTATTATCATTATTATTATTATTATTATTATTATTATTATTATTATTATTATTATTATTATTATTATTATTATTATTATTATTATTATTATTATCATTATTATTATCATTATTATTATTATTATTATTATTATATCGTTATTAATATTATTATTGTTATTATTATCATAATTATCATTTTTACTAGTAGTATAATTGCAAAAATAATTATTATAACAGCAGTAATTACTGTAATAACGATATTAATTAAAATAGTGGTATAGATAATTATTATAATATCGTTATTATTGTTTTTTTAACGATATTAATTAAAATTGTT
>NW_023643081.1:7500-9445 GCF_015228065.2 Penaeus monodon | reverse complement strand
CGAATCGGGGGATCCTCGTGGGGGAAGCGAAGGAGGGAGGGCGGCCATGCCCCCCCTTGGGGGTTACCCCCTTAAAGATGATAAATATATAGTGTGGTGTGTGTGTGGTATACACACAAACACACACACCACCACACACACCAACACACCACACAACAAAATATATTTTAAAACTTTATTATATATATATTATAAAATATATATATATATTTAATAATATATTTTTATATATATGTATTAGTATATATACATAACATAGAAAATTATATGTTTTGTATGATATAATTTAAAATTATATATATAATAATATATAAAATTTTATATATATAAAATATTTTATATTTGTGTGGTTGTGCATGCATGTGGTGTGTGTGTGGTGTATAATACATACATACATAAATAAAAAAAAAGAAAATTTTTATATATATATTATAATAATTGAAATATAAAATATATATATTATTTAAAAATAATATATATAAAATATATACACATTACATACATACAACATACAACATTTTAATATATTTTATATTTATATATATATATAATATATATTTTATTTTATATAATTTTTTTAAAAACATACTTTCAAATATATATATATAATAAAATTTTATATATTTTATATATATTATTTCCCTTATATATATATATATATTATATAGATATATTTTATAATAAAATTATATATATATATATAAAATAATATATATATATATAGTATTACTTTCCCGGACACACATGCACACAAACACACACACCCACAAAACACCCAAAAAATATATGTATTAAAATATATTACATTATATATATATATTAATATATATATTATATATATATATATTTATATATAGTGATAGATAAAATCTAATAGATAATATGTGTGGGGTGTGTGGTGGGGTTTCCCCCTAGGGGTTTGTGTGTGTGGGGGTGTATATACCATCAGGATAATTTATATATATATATATATAATTTTTTTTTTTTTTAATATATATCTTATAATATATATATATATATCCCTTAAACACACCCCCACACACACACCCACACAATAAATTAAAATAAAATATATATATATATATAAAATATATATATATATAAAATTTTTTATTTTATATATATTATATGGGATTACATATATATAATACTTTTTATCTACATACACCCAAAAAACACACACACACAACACACACACATACACCCACACCCCACACATACACCCCCCAACACCCCAACAAAAAACACACCACACACACCACACACCCCACACACACACAAAACACAACACCCAGGGCCACAACACACACACACACACACACACCACACACACAACACACATATATTTATAATTTAATATAAAATTATATATATAATATATAAAATATATATAGGGGAAAATTTATGAAAATTTATACTACATATATATAATTATATTATATATATATTATATATTAAATATTATATATAAATATATATATATATATAAAATATGAAATTTGTAATAATAACATACATATATTATAAAATTAAAATATTTTTATATTATATATATATATATATATATATATTATATATAGTGACGCACCACACACCATACCCCAAAAACAAACACAAAACACACAAAACACACACACACACACCACACACACACCACACACACACACACACCAAAAACCCCAATATAATATGTATTATAATATATATTAATATATATATATATATATATACATTAATATATATATATATAATAAATAACATATATTATATAATTTTTAATATATTAATAAAAATTTTTATATTATATATATATATATGTTTTAATATATATTATATTATATATATATAAATATATATATATATATATATATTATGTATTAGGTGTGGTTGTGTGTGGTGTGGTGTGTCTTGTGTTGTTTGTGTGTGTGTGTGGTATGTGTGTGTG
>NW_023643079.1:0-9446 GCF_015228065.2 Penaeus monodon | reverse complement strand
TAAATGATTTCTTTCCTTCAATAGGAACAGGAAAATAAACAAAAAGGGGGGGGGGGAACTACCCAGGCCTGTGTGCTCTGGCAAGACCACGAAAAGGTACAACCCAATACGGAAGGGAGGGGACGGGGGAGGGAGGGGGGGACTCCAAAAGGGAGGGGGGGGGGCGAGAAGGGGGTTAAATGTTCTTTTCTTCCGTAAATTTTGTCTTTTCAAGGAAGCAAACAAAACTGTTTCTTTGATGAGGTTTTTCGGGATTGTTGAAATCTTGTTTAATCATTTGTCTCTAACTCGAAAGTATTTTCATCGTATTTTTGGTTCCTTTTATGTTAAAGGAAAGGAACGGCTTTACAAGAAAACCAAGAGGGGGGGGGGGGGGGAAGAGAAACCAGACCATGTCTATCTGTGCTCTGGCCAAGGGTAATTAATGAGGCAACGCACCAAATTAAAGGTTCATCAGAAAGAAGAAAGAGAAACCACCTTGGAATCGTCCAGATAAACCCGGACGAGAACCCCGGGGGCCGGGAGGAGGGGGCGAGGGGTACCATTTTTTATTTATATTCTTTACAAATAAATGTATGTAGGAAAAGCATAAGATAACACAGGAAAAATACATATATTTTTGATTGAAGGGCGAGGATCCCCATGGCTTCTTCGTCTGGGGGGTGTCTCTTCGCCTCTAGGTTGATGATGGTGGTGTCGGGGAGGGGAGGGGGGCCGGGGCAAACGGGGGTGTTCCGTCTCTCTCTCGGCACATAACTCTCTATTGGGGGTCCGACTGGGTTGAATTCTATGCCTTGGTCTGTAGATTTAGGTGGGGGAGGAGAACATCAAGGGGGCTGCTCTCTCGGTTTCCTCTACCACCTGTTTGACCAAAAAACAAAAAAGGCCCAAATGGCCACACAAGAAACATGAAGAAAAACGGGGGTGTGGGAGGGGGAAAGGAAGGCAGCGGGCAGGAGCCCTTCTCAGGGGGGGGCTACACCGGGTCAAGGAGAGAGGGGGGTTCGGTTGGGTATTCGAAGTCCTTGGGCGCAACCGCTGCGCCCGCTGGAGAGAGGGATGTGTGTGGAAAACGGGATGGAAAAGGGGTATATAAGCAGGAGGGACGGACGCAACTGGGGGGGCGGGGCCAACTCTGCTCTGGATCTTACAGGTGTGTCGTTTCGTGAGGGGGGAACGCGGGGATGTGGTCCGCTCCCTCTCTCATTTCTCCGTTCGCCTTCGGTGAGGTAAAGACCAGCCGTGCGGTGATGGAATGGAATGTTATGGTGCAGACAACTTCCTGCGCCGATCCTTCTCTCTTATCGGACTTCTTTCTTTTATATTTAAATCTCTGTCGGAAATTTGTCTTTTTTTGTTTGTTCCTTTCCTCTGCATCCTGATTTTTCTTTTTATTTTTTTGAGAGTGAGTGGGGATGGAAATTCCGCTCTAATAGCCTTTCACCAATGGGTTGATCTTTTTTCCCCGCGATCATAGGGGGGGATCTTTGAACCATTGTTCCAGGTTTGTCTCGGCGTTTTTTTGGAGCCAAGACCAGATGTTGTTGATGGAAGTCCTCAGGTTGACGTCTATGTTCGGGGAGTATAAACATGGGGAAAATGATTCTGCCTGTTCCATTTCGTTCTTCTCCGACAACAGGTCTTCTCGATGTAATTCGTTAAAATTTTTTCTTTGCCTCATTTAGTATCTTGTGGGGGGTCCTCCTGAGCCTGAAGAACTTGAACATTTCTTCTAGTGATTCTTCTAGGTTCATCGGGTCGCTCACAATTCTTTGATCCTTATACCTTTGAGAAGGGGAGGGATCTCTTGAGGTTTGGGTGATGGCTCGAGTGGAATGTTAAATATTGATGCGTGTTGGAGGGTTTGTAGAACACCGTGGTTTGTAGGTTCCTTCTTCATCTACATACACTAGAGTGTCCAGAAAAAGGGAGCTTTTTGGCTGTCAAATTCCAGCGTTAAATTGAAGGTCGGGGTGTATCTTGTTCAGCCCCTATGGTACTCTCTCAGTTCATCTTCTTTCCGTCAAAAATCCCGAAAATGTCATCAATGTACCTGAAAAAACCCCAAAGGGGTTTGGGCTTTGCATCTTTTTCCTTTCTTTTTCAATGCTCGCATCCCACGAAGATCTCAGAAATGGCTACAGATACCGACGCACCTATTGCTGTGCCTTTATTCTGCCTGTAGAAAACATGGTCGTCCCTTTAGTAGGGGGTTCCATTTAAAACATGGGTCAATCCCTTCCTTTATTAGGTAAGGGGGTGGGGCTGTAGTTAAAATCATGCCTGAGTCTTGCCTTGCACATTCCAAAGTTCTTTTCCCTAGAAATGTGAAACCACCCATGCCGCCTCTTCTTGGGGTATGGATGGAACAGGATACAATATCAAGGAAAAATCAGAGATCCTCTCGGGATCTGTGGAAAATTTTCTTATCTTTCTGAGGAATCCGAAGTGTCTTGTAATCTTCTGGTAGGGGATCTAAAGTGGTGTAAATATGTGGTAAGTAGGCCTATCCACAGGGCTGGTGGGGGGACAACAGCCGCTGAGTAATGGTCTTCCTGGCCCAGGTACCTAATTCTTCATCTATTTTTTGTGGTGTTTTCGGAAGAATTTTACCAATGGGGGATGCTGGGTTTGTGTGTAAACAAGGCATCTCTCTGGGCTGCTTTAAAACTGGTGCATTCTTTCCGGGGGAAAACCAAAGGGTGTAAAATCTATTTACAAGCCTTTTGGATTCATTATCTACTTCCTCAGGGCTTCTTTTCGTCCACTAGGGGGACATATGTTTCTTTATCTTAAGGTGGGCTCTGCCCATAGCTCTGTAGTTTCCTGTTTTTTGTTTCTACTAGGGCCCCATCTTTGTCTGCTTTCTTTATCACAATGTTTGGGTCTTCTTTTTAAATTGGGTCCAGTGCTTTTTATTTCTTTCTTGTTTAAATTCAACCTCTTCTTCCTTTTACCTGCTGTCAGTATTTTTTTTTTGGCTTTATCCATTATCTCTGCCAACCCTGGGAGTCTTTAGGGGGAGCCTCTTCCCTTGTGGAAGGGGAGTTGTGTGGGGATCTTCATTTTGTTGTTTATTTACACTCGGAGGGCGGGATCCTGGGAGCAGGGACTGGGTAAATCTGTGGTTGATTTCGTTTCTAAATCTTCCAGAGAGGCCGTGATGTGATGTTCTATTGGTTTCAAGAGGGAGGGCCTGTGGGCAAACGACCCCTTTGCCCCAGTACCGACTTTTGTTGCAGTGTGAGGGGGACTTCAGAAACTACCATCTCCATCCCAGTTGCCATTGTCTCTTTCTTGCCAAGTTTCTTCCTCCTTGTTGTTCTTGATCCCATTGTGTGTTTTCCCCTTCTGTGATGGTACTCCATCTTTTCGGGGGGATCCACCTCCGGGGTTGTGGTCTGACTCTGTTTTCTTTGTTGTGTTCCATCTTTGGGATCCTCTCTCTGGGTTCAGGGGTGGGTGGGCCTTTGGTGGTTTTTTTCCCCAAGCGTGGCCCCTTTTCCCCTCGAATCCCAATTCCTTGGTCTCTGTATTGTTGTCCCCAGGTTTTTCTCTTCCATGGCCCCAATTTGACCCTTTTCCTTGCTTGGCTTCTTTTCCCTCCCCCCGGGGGGGATTTTCCTGTCTTTTTTTGTTTGTGTTCTTTTTTTCTTTTTTTTTTTTTACCATGTCTGTGATCGTTCCTACTGATTAGTCTATTCTCGTTTCCAATTTCTTTGCCGTTTTTTGGTCTTTGTTGTGGGCTTCTTGTTCTTTTCCTTTCTTCTCTTTTTCCCTTGGTGCTTGTGGGGGGGGAGGGGGGACCTCGCTTTTGCGGGGGGAACATTGTGCCAGGATGTTTTCAATCCTCTCGATCCCTTTTTGGGCCACGAATCAATTGGGGTTTTGGGGCTTTCGCAATTTTTCTATTGTTCTGGTGGGAAGGGGTATTTCTTGGACAAGAACACAATCTTTTTCTTCCTGGGCAGGTGTCTTCCGATTTTTGGTCAGGGGTTTTGCGTCCACAGGGAGGTTGTGATTTTTCCCGGGGTTTTGTGTCTGGGGGGCGGGGTATTTCAAGGGGGTGGGAAAACAAAATCCAGGGGGGACTTTTATTCTTTTCCTTTTCTTGGGGTTATGCAAATTCCATTCCCCCTTTTTCCTTTTTCCCATGCTTTCCTTCTTTTCTCTTAAGTTTTCATTAATTAAATGTCCCCGTTAGTACGAAGAATCTCTCATTGGGGGGACCTTTGTTTTTCGTTTCCCCTTTGCCCCATTGCTGGGCTTTTATGCTTCGGGGGTTTATCTCTATATCTCGTGGGATCTTCCTTGAGTTAGCATCAGACTTATAATCAAGGTTTAAATTTGGGGGATTGCTTTGACCTTATTGTGCGCTCCCAAGCCTTTCCCATTCCCGTGCAGTTTTTTTCCCAATTAATTCTCCTTTTCAAAGACCCAAAGGGGGAGGCGGGAAACCGAGGGGGATTTGAATCTGTGACTGGCCTTGACTACCCCTGCAACTCCTTAAATTTCGCAATCGGACAGTATTTCACTTTCTTTCAGCACGGGTTTCTTTTTGGAAGGGGGGCTAGGTTTTGGAGGTTTTGGATTCCCCAGTGCTGAGAGGGGGTTTTTCATTTGCCCATTGCAGGGTGCTGGGTATGGGTCTTTGGGGAACCAAATTTTCCCTTTGTCCTTTTTCAAAAGGGACAAGGGCGGCATCTATAGGGCCCGGGGTTTCCCGGGGCCCCGGCATCCGGGGGATCCCACCCATCAGGAGGGAAGGGGGGTTTTCTTATCCGTTCTTTTCATATTTTAGTTTAGCTATCTTTCGAAAATTCCTTCCTTTTGCTCAGGGCCCACAGCATAGGGAACCCAAATTATTTTCTGATGTTTTTTTCATTTTTTTCGTCAATTCTCGCTCGGATTGATTCCTGGGTTTTTACCATTCCCTGAAAAAATTCTTTTTTTGGTTTTTAGGTTAGGTTGGGTTTCTTATCGTTTCTTCTGTTATATCACTGATATATTAAATTTATTGGAAACAAGGCGCACATCAAAGGAAGGTGAAATATTGGGGGGCAAAATTCACAGAGTGCCAAAAAACCCCCAGCAAGGGAAAAAGCAACACCAGGGGTGTGCAAAATGGAAACCAAACAACCGGGGATATATGAGTCTATGTTTAAAAAAAAACAAAAGAAAATTGAGGGGGCTAGCTTTTCCCATTCGGGGGAGGACTAGCCTAAATTGTTTTTAAAGGGGGGCCGGTTGCCGTCTTAGGTCCTGGTATTTTCGTTCGGTTTTTCACTGTTTCATATTTGCACTGGTTCACATAAGGGGGGGCCCAAAAATAAAAAAAAAAAACAAAAAACCCTTAACACTTTTATAACACCAAAGTCACGAACGCGTTTTTGGCCGCTGGCCTCTTCAGGGCACTTTGTGTAATACTAACTCTTTATTAAAAAAAAATTTTACATATATACAATATGGAAAGAGCACCGCGGGGTGTGTAACTTGGGGGATGGGGAACCCTTTTCCTTGATCCTCTCTAGAAAATTTCTAGGAAACGAGGGGGGAAAGGGGGGTTTTACAAAAAGTGGAAGGGATGGGAACAAAGAATATTTTTTTTATAGTAACTAAATTTACAAAAACAAAATAAAAGGTGCATCACTCTAGAATCCAAAGGATAAAATACGGAAATTAAACAGCATGAAAAGGTTCCCGAGAGAGATGGAACTGAGATTAGCTATGCCCATTTGGCTCTAGCAAAGACAAAAAGAGTACATCAAAACACAGAAAAATAAGCATAATATCAAAACAAACCAAAATAAAATAGCTAAATAGCTTTCCAAAACATTAAAAAGGGGGGGGATTTCATTATTTCAAGAAAAAAAATTCAAAAGAGGGGGAGAAAAGAGATTACCGTGCCGTTGTGTCTGGTAATACCAACAAAGGGGATATCAAAAACAAGAAAATAAGATTAATAAAAAAAAACAAAAAGAAGATAGCAAAAAAACAAAAGGGGAAAAGGGGTTCATTATTCCAACAAAAAGGGTTCAAAAAAAAAAAGACAAAAAGTCTAGCCAAAACTACTTGGGCTTGGCAAAGACAAAAAAAACATACAAAGGTAAACAGAAATATCTATGGGGAACACATGAAAAAAAATACTCTTGACATGTTCTCTTAAAATAGGCAAGGAAAAAAACAAAAAAGGGGGGGGGGGGAAACTTCCAGGCCTGTCTGTGCTCTGGCAAAGACCAACAAAAAAAGGTACAACCCAAATACGGAAAGGGAGGGGACGGGGGAGGGGGGGGGGGGACCCCAAAAAGGGGGGGGGGGGGCGAGGGGGGGGAAAAGTTTTCTTCCGAAAAATTTTGTTTTAAAGGGAAGGGGCAAAAAAAAACTTTTTTTGATGAGGTTTTTGATGTTGAAATTTGTTTAATCTTTTTCCAAAATCAAAAAGTTTTTTCATCGTATTTTTGGTTCCTTTTTGTAAAGGAAAGGCGGCTTTACAAAAAAACCGGGGGGGGGGGGGGGGGGGAAGAGAAACCAAACCAGTTATCTGTGCTCTGGAAAGGGTAATTAAATTGGGGAAAACCCCACAAATTAAGGTTTCACAGAAAAAAAAGAAACCATTTGGAATCCCCAGATCAACCGACGAGAAAAAGGGGCTCGGGAGGGGGGGGCGAGGGGGTACCATTTTTTTATTATTTCTTCAAATAAAGGAGTAGAAAAGCATAGATAACACAGGAAAAATAATATTTTTTTATTAAAAAGGGCGAGGATCCCCATGGTTCTTCGTCTGGGGGGTGTTCTTCCCCTCTAGGTTGATGAGGGTGGTGTCGGGGAGGGAGGGGGGCCGGGGCGAGGGGGGTTTTTCCGTTTCTCTGGGACTAACTCTCATTGGGCGTCCGACTGGGGTTTGAATTCTAGCCTTTGGTCTGAGTTTTAGGTGGGAGGGGGAAAATAAAGGGGGGCGCTCTCTGGGTTTTTCCCTTTTTACCACCTGTTTGACCAAGAAAAAAAAAAGGCCCATGGCCACACAAAAAAAACATGAAAAAAAAACGGGGGGGGGGGGGGGAAAGGGAGGCAGCACAGGAGCCCTTCCAGGGGGGGCTACACCTGGTCAAGGAGAGGGGGGGTTCGGTTGGGATTCGAATCCTTGTCGCAACCGCTGCGCCTGCTGGAGAGAGGGATTGGGGAAAACAGGGAGGGAAAGGGGGTATATAAGCAGGGGGGACGGACGCAACTTGGGGGCGGGGCCCAACTGCTTGGATCACGGGTGTTGTTTCTGAGGGGAAAAACGCGGGGAGTGGTCCGCTCCCTCTCTCTTTTCCCCGTTCGCCTTCGGTGAGGTAGCCAGCCGTGCGGTGAGGGGAATGGAAGTTTTGTGCAGACAACTTCCTGGGGCCGATCCTTCTCTCTTATCGGATTTTTTTTATTTTAAATCCCCGTCGGAAATTTGCTTTTTTGTTTTTTCCCTTTTTCCTCTGTCCTGATATTTCTTTATTTTTTAGAGTGGTGGGATGGAAATTCCGCTTAATTAGCCTTTTCACCAATGGCTTGATCTTTTTTTCCCCCCTCATAGGGGGGGATCTTTGAACCATTGTTCCGGGTTTGTCCTCGGGGTTCTTTTGGAGCCAAACCCGATGTTGTTTTATGGGAATCCTCAGGATTTTACGTATGTTTGGGGGGGTAAATGGGGGGAAAAAGATTCCCTGTTTTATTTTGTTTTTCCCCAAACAGGGCTTCTCGAGTTAATTCGTTAAAAATTTTCTTTGCCTCATTTAGTATCTTGGGGTGTATCCCCTTGGCCTAAGAACTTGAACATTTTTTCTAGTGATTCTTCTAGGTTTATCGGGGGCGCTCCAAAACTTTTTACCTTTTACCTTGTGAGAAGGGGAGGGATCTCTTTAGGTTTGGGTGATGGCTGAGTGGAAAAGTAAAATTTATTTCTGTTGGAGGGTTGTAGAAACCCTGGGTTTTTAGGTTTCCTTCTTTATCTAATACACTAATGTCAAAAAAGGGGGGGTTTGGTGTCAAATTTCCCGCGTAAATTGAAAGGCGGGGGGGTACGTTCAGGGGCCCCATGGGACTCTCTCAGTTCATCTTCTTTCCCCTCAAAAATCCCGAAAAAGCATCAAGTACCGAAGAACACAAGGGTTGCTTTTGGCATCTTTTTTTTCCTTTTTTTTCAAAAGTCGCATGCACGAAATCTCGCAAAGGTTTCAGATACCGGGCGCACCTAGCTTTCCTTTTTTTTCCTGTAGAAAAATGGGGGTACCTTTGTAGGGTTCATTTAAAACAGGGGCAACCCTTCCTTTATTAGGTAAGGGGGTGGGGCTTGTATGTTAAAATCATGCCTGAGTCTGCCTTGCACCTATCCAAAGTTCTTTTTATAGAAAAGTAAACCACCCATGCCGCCTCTTCTTGGGGTATGGATGGATACCCGGGGTACAAATCAAAGGAAAAAATCAGAGCTCCCCCCCGGGTCTGTGGAAATTCCTTATCTTCTGAGGGAAACCCAAGTGTCTTTAACTTTTTGGTAGGGATCTAATAGTGGTGCTAAATATGTGGTAAATAGCCCATCACAGGTCTGGGGGGGCACAACAGCCGTGAGACTGGGCTCCCGGCCCGGTACCTAAAACTTCATCTATTTTCTTGTGTGTTTTTGGAAGAATGTACCAATGTGGGGGTGCGGGTTTTTGTGCAACAAGGCATCTCTCTGGGCTGCTTTAAAAAATGGTGCACTTCTTTCCGGGGGGAAACCAGGGTGTAAATCATTTAAAGCCTTTTTGGATTCTTTTACTTTCCCAGGGGTTCTTCTTTGTCCACTAGGGGGACATATGTTTTTTATCTTTAAGGTGGCTCTGCCCATAGTCGTAGTTTCCGTTTAGACTACAGGGCTCCATCTTTTTCTTTTCTTTATCACAAGTTTGGGGGCTTCTTTTAAGCCCAGTGCTTCTATTTTTTTTTTGTTTTAAAATTTAACCTCTTTTTTTCCTTTTTCCTGCTGTCAGTATTTTTTTTTGGCTTATATTATTCCCGCCAACCCTGGGAGTTCTTTGGGGGGGAAACCTTTCCCTTGTGGAAGGGGAGTTGTGTGGGGTCTTCATTTTTTGTTTTTTTTACCTGGAGGGCGGGATCCTGGGGCAGGGACTGGAAATCTGTGGTTGTTTCTTTTTTTAAATCTTCCAGAGAGGCCGTGATGTGATGTTCTATTGGTTTCAAGAGGAGGGCCTGTGACAAACGACCTTTCCCTTTTCTCAGTACGATTTTTGTGGCAGTGTGAGGGGGACTTCAGAAATACCATCTCCTCCCCCGTTGCCCTTGTCCTTTTGCCAAGTCTTCCTCCTTTTGTTCTTGGGGGGTCCATTGGGTTTTCCTCTTTTGTGATGGTAACTCCCTCTTTCGGGGGACCACCTCCGGGGTTTTGGTCGATCTCCGGGGTTTTTTGGGGTTTTTTT
>NW_023643078.1:0-7500 GCF_015228065.2 Penaeus monodon | reverse complement strand
TAATAATAATAATAATAATAATAGTAATAATAATGATAATGATGATGATAGCAATAATAATAATAGCAATTATAATATTAATAATAATAATAAGAATAAGAATAAGAATAAAATGATAATAATGATAATGATAATAATAATGATAATAGTAATAATATTAATAATCATCAAATGTTATCAAAATTCTCTTTATTCTTACTTTTGTCATTGCTATTGTCATGATTAATAAAATTTTCTGGTATTATTATCATTACTATTATTATTATTATTATTATACTTATTATTATTATTATTGTTATTGTTATTACAGCTATAATATATTTTTTGGCAATAATACCAATCATTAAACTAATGATAATAACAATAATGATAATGATAATAATAATAATAATGATAATAATAATAATAATAATAATAATAATAATATAATAATATAGTAATAATAATAATAATAATAATAATAATAATAATATAATAATAATGATAATGATAATGATAATAATAATGATAATAGTAATAATATTAATAATCATCAAATGTTATCCAATTCTCTTTATTCTCACTTTTATCATTGTTATTTTCATGATTAATATAATTCTGGTAATTATTATCATTATTACCCTAATAATTGCCAAAATCATCAAATGAATCGAAAAAACGTCATTTTGGAGTATACTCTCAAAAGACTATATTTCGCTAGATTTTGCCGCTTTTTCGACTTTTGGATTTTTTTTTTCTTTTGCCTTTTTTATTATATATTGACAGAATTCCTTTTATTATTATCATTATTATCATGATTCTCATCATTATCATTGTTATCATCATCATTATCATCCTTATTGCAATTATTATCATTATTATTGCAATTGTTATCATTATTATTGCAATTATTGCAGTTATAATATATTCTTGCAACTTAATAACAACAACAATAATAGTAATAACACAATAACAATAATAACGATTTGATAATAATTATTTATATCATTATTTTAATTAAAATCGTTATGACTGTAATTATTACTGTTATAATAATTTTTTTTGTAATTATACTACAGTACTATAATATAATGTAATATAACAATAATAATATTAAAAACAATATTATAACGATTAGTTTTATTATTATTATACTCATACTTTTATCATTATTATCATTATTATTATTATTATTATTATTATTATTATTATTATTATTACAGTTATGATATATTTTTGGCAATAATACTAATAATTAAAGTAATAATAATAATAAGAAGAAGAAGAAGAATATTAATAATAATAATTAAAAAAAAAATGATAATAATAATAATAATAATAATAATAATAATAATAATAACAATAATAATGACAATAATGATAATGATAATAAATATGATATACTAATAAAAAATTAATAATCATCAAATCATCAACTTTTATCATCATTATTGTCATAATTAATACAATTTTGGTAATTATTTCATTATTACCCTTATAATTTCCAAAATCATTAAAGAAATCGAAAAAGCGTCATTATGGGTATACTCTCAAAAGGCTATATTTCGCTAGATTTTTGCCGTTTTTTCGACTTCTGGAATTTTTTTCTTTTACCCTTTTTCATATTATGGACATGATTCCTGTTATTATCATCATTATTATCATCATTATTTTCGTTATCATCATCATTATCATCATTATTCATCATTATTGCAACTATTATCATTATTGAAATTATTGTCATCTTTATTGAAATTTATTTGCAATTAAAAATAGATATTTTTGAAACCCTATACTGCTAATAACAACAATAATAATAGTGTAGTGTGGCTTCCCACGCGCGACGTTTTTTCTCGCGACGGCGAGCATCCTCGCCCGCGCGCTTCTCGGGTGGGGCATCTGTACCTTCCCTGCACAGCATTTTCCATCCTTTTACCCTAATCATTATTAGTTTTTATCCTTGATTTTCGTATTTTCTGTTTGTTTTAGTTTACCGTTGTGGTACATTTTTTTGGGTTTTCTCGTTTGACTTTAATTTTTTTCCCTTTTTTACTTTTTAAATGCAGTTCTTTGTTGGCATGCCTAGTTTTAATCATCCATTGGTTTCCTTGTTTTATTCAATTAAAAAATAAATCATTTAATATTTTAACGATTAGGATACCACTTTTACAAACATTATTTTTATGTATTATTTTCCCTCGTGTTCATTATTGTGATTGTTTTTATATTTTATCATTTTAACAAAATTAAACCTATTATTTGTTCATTTATCATAGATTTTTATTTTTTACAATTTTTAAACCTGTATATAGTGACGTCACCGTCACCCCTCACCCCCAATGACCGCAAAAAAATAACATTTCGGTAGAGACCGCGCAGAGACATGGTGTCTTTCTCTCCTTATTTTTTTCTAAATGAAACCGGCTCGACCCCCAAAGGAGCTACAAAAAGAAAACTTATGTCTGTGGTATCTTTGACTTGCTATGGGAGCAGGATGTGATCATGCTTTATATAATAATAATAATCATTAATAGTTCGAGAGCTTTTCTTGTTCAGTTTTATGATTCACTTTTACTTTAATTTTATACTGCATGTTTTTCTCGAATTTAAAATTTGTTTTAAGTTTTAAATTTCTAGTATTTTAGCTTATTGTATTTTAATGTATTTTAACGTAATTCTTAAAGATGGTTTTGCTTTAGTTTTACTACTTTGTTGTGTTGCGATTTTATCAAAGCGACGGAGGGGGAAATGCTGGAACAAACCCACGCCCAAAATAAGCTCCTCTGACCACGCTACCACCTCATGGGTTTATACCAGGGATTTGAATAATTTACTTTATTTGCGTAAGGCGGCCCTGGTCATACTAATTGTTTTGAGACACCACAATAAAATAACAATAATAATAACAATAATAACGATTTTATAATCATTATTTATATCATTTTAATTATTATCGTTATTATTGAAATTTTTTTTACAGTTATAAATTTTTTGCAAATATACTACTAATAAAAGTAATAGTAATGACAATATTAACAACAGTAATAACAATATTATGAGTACTATTATTATTATCATTAATCATCATCATTTTTGTTATTGTAGTGGACTGTGGGGTTATAAAGAAAAATTTAAAAAACAAATTTATGGATTTCTCCTTCGGCAGCCTGACCTCGTGTGTAAGCCGAAGTTACCACCTGGGAAAACTCTACGGTCCCACACTCCATGTTTAAGTATAGACCTGCTAACTCTCCTTTCCCTTAATTCAATCTGGATGGGCGGAGCTAGTTGGATACCGACTGTCAGGGAGGCGAAGACACCAACCTCTCTTGAGGCCGCACGGATGTCCCAGGAGCGGGGATTTTTTTGTTTACATTTATATATTTTTCTCCTGTTTTCTCTTTTCGGGGTTTTATGGAAGCCTTTTACCATTAACTATGAGAGCACCTCTCTATGTAATGCCACCTTCATCACCACGTGGGAGCGTGTTTAGGGCCATAGGCTTGAGGAACCCAAACGAAAGAAACTAATTTAGTTATAGTTTTAAGTTTTCTTTTAATTAGTGTTTTATTTTTTAAAAGTTAGCATTTTTATAGCTAAATTCATTTTTTAAAACAAACTTGTCTTTTAAGGGATATTTTCCCACCTAATCGTTAGGGTTTGCCTGGCCAGAAAAAAATAAGATTTACCACATAAAGATTCGCACCTTGCTATCTGTATATATATGTATATGTTTATATATATATATATATATATATATATATATATATATATATATATATATATATATATATATTCCTTGGAATACAGAGAAGCAGAGGGAAAGGCATAGAAGAGAGAAGATAGAGAGTTTGAAGAGGGAAAAGGAAAAAATAAATATATATACATACAAAGTGAGGGGATAAAAAAGAAAAAGCTAAAGAAGAGAGGGAGGGGAAGAAAGGAGATAGAGGAAAGAGGAGAGAAAGAAAGAGAGGAGACTGATGAGTGAATAGCGATACGGAAAATGAAAAAACAAGAGGGTAGGAGAGAGAGAAAGGGAGAAGAGAAGATAAGGAGAAAAGTGAGAACATGAGAGATGAAGAGAGGAAAAAGAAAAGGGAAAAAAGAAGAGACAGGGGGGTTGGGAGCGAGGAGTACCGGAGTGCAGAGGCCCTTTTGCGAGCGCGTTTGGGTCAGCGGTGCATGATCCGCGGGGCACAGCAGCCTGGAGAAGCTCTGGTCCTGCGATCAGCCACCTCCTCCTGCGAAGGAAGACAAAGGTTGGTTGAATTAGGTATAGTTACGCTAGGTTCAATTGGTTGGTTAAATCTCGTTAAATCAGATTCATTTAGTTAAGGTTAGGTTCAGTTAAGTTAGGTTAGATTTGATTAGATTACGTTATGTCTAGTTAGTTGGGGTTTTGGTTTGTGAGGTTAGGTATGGTAGGTTTGATTAGCTGATGTATTTGATGTTAGTTCAGGTTCAGTTAGGCTATGTTAGGGTAGGTTTAGGTTAGATTAGGTTAGTTAGGTAAGGGAAGGTTAGGTTGGTTTAGGAAGTTAGTTTAGGTTAGGGTAAGTTAGTTTGCTTTGGGAAAGAAGTTTCATTAGTTTAGATTAGGATCAATTTACGTTATATTATCTTATGTTTATTAGGTTTTGTTAATTAAGATTAGGTTTATTTAGGTTATGTGGGTATGATTAAGTTTAGTTAGGTTAGGTTAATAATGATGGATTACATTTACTTACGTTGGGTTAAATAAAGTAACTTACCAATCCTAACTTACCCTACATTACCCTAACCTAACTAAACCAGACCTAACCTAACTTAACTGAACCTGAAAAAACCTAAACAAGCATAAGCTAAACTATTTAAAGAAAAACTTACATGCAATCTAAAACCCAATGCAATCTAACCTAATGGGGCACACATACCTATACCTGGACCATCAATCTTACAAGGAGTACTATATAAACCATAAAGAAATTTCCAAGCATGCAGCTATATTCTTTCAACCATGAACATCGAGAGGTTTTGGTCTTCTGAAGTGTAAATTCTCAAAAAAAAAAAAAAAACATTGTATAAAATATGCATAAGTGTACTATTTTTTTTCAGCCGCTGTTGCGCAAAATCTCTCTTGTTTTTACTCTGATTCTTCTGCTTACCTTTTCTCTTTGCTGTTTGATGGTGATATAGAACTCATTATAGAGGTAAGTGTTCCAGGAAACTTTCTAGAAAGGAGAAAGGGGCCTTTCCTGACCCTGCATTTGATGGTTGATTGTATATTGATAATTTAGTAGTAGTAACAATGATGATAGTAATAATGAAAATGATAATGGTTGCAATATGATAATCAGAAAAGTATCAATATATTTTGAATTAATCCCATACATCATATTTTGCTGTAAAATTTGAAATGCTCTTCCATAAAATTTAAAAAGTATTCTAGTCAATTATTATCTTGAGCGCACGCGCGCGCGCGTGTCTATAAAACTCGTTTAGGGCAAATTATATAGCCAGTCATTTGAAATGAGTACACAAAACTTTCAAATTCAGTTAAAAAATATTTGTGACACCCCAGGGAACGACGCTTATCAAAAGGGAACGAAGTAACGATAACTATGCAACACTCTACTGATATTTCCCATCCTTGGCTTCAGAAAATGGCAAACTGCTCCTGCTACCCCACGAGCAGTTAGGTTAGAAATTATATGTATTTGTTATATACCTGAAAAATATACAACGTCAAATCAGTTTACTCCATGATGTTTACTTGAGTCAGTCGCATATATTCTGTAACCAATGTCTCATTTTTTGAAAGTCTTCTAGGTTGGAGGACATAGGCAAAAAGGATATTTACTAATATTTGATAAACCAGATTTTAATGATATTATAAACAAGAATATGAACGGAAAATACTTATAAAAGGAGGTAAGAGTTGGAAAAAGAGAGCTCCCACTGCTTACATGATTTCCCCCTTTGTTTGGAAAAGGGCATATCTATAAGGTTTTCAAGGATAAAACGGTTTACGTGCAGTACAAATACCCAGTCTGCAATCTTAAACTGTATTGGATTTTCAATAAAAATACACAATAAAATTTATAAATTATTTTTTTAATTCCCCCCTTTTTTTACAAAGGGTGTCGGGTTTAAAGGAATAGCCTTTGTCTTCGTTTTAATTTTATCTTTTGAAAAAATCATTTTTTTTTCCCTGGTACTATCAATACTTGGATTTATCTTTTTACGCTTAATTAGCAGATTGCCCAAGATATGAAAAAAAAAGTAAAAAAAAACGGTTTCAAGAATTATCACAGAGAAAAAGACGGGGAAAATAAAAATAAAAAAATTGTATTTTCATTACGAACAAAAAACACTTTATTTCATTTTCCCTAAAAACAAAAACATTTTGCTGGTTGACTCAGTATAGATGTCTTTTTTTTTTTTCCAAAACCAATTAAAGAAAGACATGAAATGCAAAGGTTACGATTTTTGGAGGGAGTAACGTAGAAAAAGTGGATTTAGAGACTAGTAAGAAACTCGTGTATCATTTTTTATTATATTTTTTTTTTTTTTTTAAATTTTTTTTCTATTTCTTATTTTAACTAACCCCCTTATATCATTTTGATACCCGAACTCTTTTACAAACTACCATATTATTTTTACTACACAAAATCAATTTAAAGGGAAAAGATGACATAAATAAACGATAAAAAAAGATATTTATAAATAAGAAACTAAAGACGACATGGGAATAAGTGGGAAACCAAGGAAAAAAGAAATGTAAACACTACTTTTATACTACCCGTAGTAAGGAAACAGAAATAGAGCAAAAGAAAAAATAAGAAAGGGTCTAAAAATTTTTGTACTTTTTTTTTTGAAATGTTATCCAAAACCTTTATTTCACTTTTTTCATATCATTGTCATGATTAATAGAATTCTGGTAATTATATCATTATTACCCTAATAAAAGCCAGAATCATCAAAAGAATGGAAAAAAAGTCATTTTGGAGTCTACTCTCAGAAGGCTATATTTTGCTAGATTTTGCCGCTTTTTTCGACTTTGGGGGTTTTTTTTTTTTTTTTACCTTTTTATTTTTATTTTGGGCACAAATTTCCCGTTTTTATCAACATTAATTTTTCATGATTAAACATCATTTTTTATCGTTATCATGATTACATCATTATCATATCATCACTTATCATCTTTTTTGCAAATTATTATCATTATTTCAATTATTATCTTTTTTTGCAATTATTGCATTTTTAATGTATTTTTTTACAACTATACTAATAAAAACTACAATATAATATTAATAACAATAATAATGAAAAAAATAAAGTTTTTATAATAATTATTTATATCATTTTTTTAATTAATATCTTTATTTCTGGGAAATTTTTCGTTTATAATAAATTTTTTACAAATTTTACTACCCTAAAAATAATAAAAATGTAAAATAACAAAAATAATATTTAAAATTCAATTTAAACGATTATTTTTTTATTTTATACTTTTTATTTTATTTTTTTTTATTAATT
>NW_023643077.1:0-39177 GCF_015228065.2 Penaeus monodon | reverse complement strand
TATGAAAGGGGTTTCCCCTTCTAAACAAAGACCTTTCCCTACAGGTGAAAGGAGGTGAAACCGAGTCCCGAACCCGTAGTTCGTGTAGTAATCAGGTTCATGTAGTCCCGGAAATGAAGAGGTGTCTCACTCTAGCTCAGGGCTCACAGTGAAGACCTGAAAGCCCAGTACAGTTGAAGCTTCATTATGAACGAGTCCAACATCGGAGAACAGTGGGAGTTGCAGATAAATAAGCTTCACATCCATAGTCAGCTTACGAATAACGCTCGGTAAAGCCGTAGAAGCGTTGTGCGGTCTGCACCCCAAGGTAAATGTGAAAGAACCCGCAAAATACTAAGTGCTTTTGTAGCCTTCATTTTAAACTGTTGATGTGAGGCACCCATGAAGTCTTGAGTCAAAAATTAGACCCAAGTATTCCCCTCTTGGACAAATTGCAGTGGGTTTGCTCCAAAATAGAGGGAAGGATGGAACTTTCCTCGTTTGTGGAAATGTATAGCCATGGTCTTGCTTTGAGAAAATTTGAACCATGATATTTTGCCCACTGTACAACCTGATTTTTTTGCAGTCTGCAGCGTCCTTGCACATCCTGTAAGCTTCCCCCTGAGCAGTACAGTGAAAAAGTCATCCACATACAGATTACATGAGACAGAAACTTGGAACAACCTTTACAATTTCATTTTAGAAATGGCAAACAGGTCAACTTAGACACCTCCCTTGCGGGCCCCCTTCCAGCTGATCTTCCAGGTTAGAGAAACTTTTTTCCTACCCCAACTCTAAACTTCCTGTCAGAAAGGAAGCTTTGTATGAAAGTAGGTAATGCTCCTTTTAAAACCCAAATGTCATACAGCTTCATGAGTATGCCATGCTTCCAAGTAGATCGTAAGCCTTTTCAAGGTCAAAGAAGACTGCTATCATGTGACGTCGCTGTGCGAAGGAATTCCGTATACGGTTTCCATCCTCACAAGTGCATCTGTGGTTGATCTTAATTTTCTAAGCCATATTGATATGGGGGCAACATGTTTTCTTTTCCCGCAGCCATGTCGCCTGAAGTTGACCATTTTCTCCATCAGCTTGCAGATGCAGCTGGTGTTTGTTTTTGGTCTGTAATTTCCTGGTTTGGAAGCATCTTTGCTAGGTTTAGGAACAGGAATGATTATAGCTTCTCTCCATGTGGATGGCACTGTGCCCTTCTATAGATCCTATTAAATAGGTCAAACGGAACTTCTGGGAGCTCTCTGGTAAGTGAGATATCATTTGGTATGGAATACCGTCACTTCCTGGGCAGTCTTACAGCAGAGTGCAAAGCAGAGTCCATCTCCTTGCACAAAAATGGCAAGTTGTATGGAAGTTCTGCTGCAGTCCTACTAAATCTTACCACCTTTTTTCCATACCCATGCAAAGGGGAGTCCCAGAGTTAATCGAGGAGACATACTGTCTCCAAAAACGTCCGTCTAGCCTCCTTTGCACACGCCTGGGCTTGGCTTGGGTCTTCTTGAAATTGATAAAGGGTTTACAATGCGGGGCGTCGAGGTTAGGTTAGGAGGTCCCTCGCTGATGGGTGGGTCGGGCATAGGTATTGTTACCACTTGCATTCAGCAAACTGTTGGGGGGTTTACCTGGTACAGCTGCTCAATATATTCAGCCCAACATTCATGAACCCAACATGATCTTCGATGATCTGTCCACCCTGAGCAGACTGCGTCATCTGTCAGGAGAGTTTAAGAGTTCAGTTTTCTCAGGGTTTCATACGTAGGCAAAGGTCAATTAAAAAAAAAAGGCCTTCAACTTCCTCAGCAAGATTCTGAACTGTTCCTTGTCCCTTCTCAGCAGTGTCCGAGTCCTATGCACCAAGGAACAGCGCAAGTCCTGTTTGCTATTCAGCTGAGCGATGCAACACCTTCATGGCCTCCAGGAGATGAAATTCTCCCTAGCTGGAATCCTGCACTGCTTCGAGTGTCTTGTGCTTGAAGAACTCCCACAGAACAAGTGGGACCATCAGGTTTTATGTTCTGCGACAATCAGAGGACTATTGTGGCGAACCCTCAGGTATACTCCTCCTCCCTCTGTCTGTCCAAGTGAAACACCCTAGAATGGCCACAGGAGGGACGAGGAGTTTTGAAGTGGACTGGAGGGTAGCCCACTACCAGCCTTTGGTCAGTGCCACAGAACTCGGCATTTTTGGTAAACTCTGCAATTCTGAAAAATCCTCCAGCGCGTGTTGACAAGAATGTGGTCGATCTCCTCGGCAATAGTAAACCCGTATTGCTATACCATGTCCAGTGATGCAGGTTGGAGCGCTGATACCAGGAGCCAGAAATACTTTCCCTTTCTGGACCTAACACAGTTTTGGGGGAAGGAGGCTGTTCTCGCTACTGGGATCAGCATGGAGCCATAGGGGGAAACAGCTTGAACACAGCCAGATACACATTGAAGTCGCCCAGAAGAAAGCAAATGTCTCGCTGAGGACAATTATCTCTATGGATGCGAGTTTTGGGATAGAAAGCTTCTTTCACATTGATTTGCAAATATCGATAGGAACGTACATGGCAATAAAAGACACAAAGCCAAAAACATTACGTATGTGTGTATATATATGTGTCAACAATACATAACAAGGGCCAGATGGTAGAGTTCACACCTCTGTCCGGCAGCTGCAGTTCCTCCTTGGATCGGATGCAGATGCCGGCCGGCTCCCAAACCCCACGTCTATTAAAAATCTATATGTAATGTATTATAAACATATAAATGTATGTAGCATGCGTAGCACACGTGCACACACAACACATGGCTTTATGCTCAGGGGGAAGCGATGGTATGGTAGCCTAGATAATGTTAAGTGCTTTGCATGTCTTCTCACTTGCAGCTCCACCGTTGGCTTTGCCTGGTGCTAAAAGGGGGCTGATGTGCATAAGTCTCCCCTGTCAGTTCATAGCTTCTCCCTCAGCAAGACTCTGCAGTGCCTCTTCATGACCCCCCCATAGAACTAAGTACCTTGCGGTCCTAGGCTCTTGGAACCTAGGACCTACGAGCCCTAAAGGTCCTGTCCCCCTGCCTCCTACGGTTAATGGGTGGCTGTGGGGAGGGGTCTTGCCAGTCCACCTCCCAAGAGAACCCACTGACAGTAAATCAAATAGAGATGGTGCTGGGAGGAGGGCAAACTTCCCTCTCACCCAGCAAGTAAGGCAGGATGCGAGCCCCTCTGGGTTGGCGACCGCTGGGACACAGTCCGAGAACTGGGGACGCCAGCCTGGGGCAATGCCCACATCAGCTTGGAATGAATTCCCGAGGTTAAGCACAGTGGGCTATCAGGCAGGGATGGCAATTTTTCGGATGCGTCATTTACGCCGTTTTCTAAAATCGAAAAAAGAAAATGGATATATTTCTCGGGAAACTAGTATATTATAAACAATATGAATTTATCGATTTATTTATTAAAGATAACAACAAATAAACCTTGAAACACTTGAAACTTCAACAAAATGATATACATATATACATTTTAGAAGATGTGTCATATTAGGGAAATCATATCTTCGTATGGATTTCTTCCCTTCAGTTTTGCATATTCAACTTAAATGAATGAGTGATCTAATAGTTTCCAATTTCAAATTGGATCTTTCTTTTCTTTTTATCAAATTAAATGTTGAAAACAGTCTTTCTACATCTGTATTTGCCGTAGGAAGTGCCAGAACTTCAAGGCATAATGAGCGAGGCATTCATATTTGAATTGCCCGAGGAATCCTTATTGTTAAAACAGTCATAGAATGAATGTTAAATATGGCACTGTTGGTCTTATATTCGGATTCATAATGTTTTTGGGGTGTAAATATGATGCCATTATCCATAGGGAATTCTCAAGATCAAACCTTTTCTGATTTGGTCACAGACTGTTATCAAAAAGGCTTTGCACGTATTTTTTATTTATGTATTCATTGATAGTTCTGGTGGTGGGTGTCTGGAAGAGGCTGAGGACATCCTTATTACTTTCTTGTCATAATACTTGACAACCAATGCACATGCTTTGTCCGGGGAGCAGTTTTTGTCTCATCAAAAATCAAAAAATCTTTTTTTTTGATTTTGCTTGCCAATTTCTTAAAAAGGAACTCCCCCAAAACCCTTTGGAAATTTGTAAACTTTTTTTTCTATGGGGCCTTTGGGCGGTGGGGGAACGGGAACATTTCCCTTTTCAGCCCAGAAGGTAGACGGGGAGGGAAATAAAGGGGAAAAAAAAATAATATTGCAAAATGTATCAAGACAGAAAAAGTTTTGTGAAATTTGGTTTCAAATTTACAATTTTTCTCCATTACGGCTATATACCTCTTCCCAAAAAATAATAAACACTTTATTTTAGTAAAATTTCTAAAACGGAAATTGGTTCCCCAAAAAAAAAAGAATAAAAAGAAGAGTCGCTACTGCACAATTCGAAAAAAGCCCTTTGCTGTTCGCTGTGCCATGGTGCTCGCAGGGGTGACAATCTTTGCTTGGGAGGGTGCTTCGCCCTCCTCCGGGACATAGCTGCCTCGATTTTCGGGGGATTTGGGGCCCAGGATATGGCCATCGGGTGCTTAAAAATACCTGGGGAAAGAAAAAAAAAGATTGAATTGAAATGAAGAAAAAACGGGGGCGTGGTGTGGGGTTTGTGGGTGTGTGTGGTTGTGTGTTGGTGTGTGTGGGGTTTTGTGTGGGTGTTTGTGTGTGTGGGGTTTTGGGGTTTGTGGTGTGTGGGTGTGTGCGATGTGTGCGTGTGTGTGCGCGTGTGTGCCGTGGGCGTGGTGCGTGGTGCGTGGGGTGCGGGGTGCGGCGTGTGTTGTGGTGGTGTGTTGTGTGGGGTGGTGTGTGGGGTGTGTGTGTGGGGTTTTGTGGCTGCGTGCGGCAGCCTGTGTGTGGTTTTTGTAAGACGTGAAATTTTAAATTTTAAAAAAAAGCTTTCCTCACCTACGCATGCCCTGGTGGTGCCCATCGGAACTTTTTGAAACCTGATTTAAAAAAAGTTCATTGCAGAGCTCCCCTTCCGGGAAACGGTCCCGGGGCATGATCTAAAAAAATTTTAAACTGAAAAAGCAAAAAAACGATCTTTAGCAAAATCTCAATTATTTTTCTTGCCCTTTTAACCTGCACTATCAATATCTGTTTTAAGATAGAAAAATAAAAGTCTTCTTCAATTTTATTTGTATAAATTTGAAATTTTTTTCCATTTAAATTTAAATTAAAAATTTACTGAAAAAATTGAATTTTTCTTTAAAGCCCCGTCAATAAGAATATTTTTTCAGTTTCCCATAAAAAGGGAAAACAAAGAGAATGTGATATAGGAAAATGTATTATTAAGGAAAAATAAAATAAAATTTTCAAAAAAAATGCAAAATAACTCAGAAAGGAATACTCCCCGTAAAATGCAAGTCTGCCAGGTTACCGTGAAACCCCTGGTCAGTGACTGCAGCTAGAATCAGTGTTACAATCTGGGGGAGGTGAACAACTGAAATCCCGCCTTTGGGAAAGCGGGGCCGGGTGAAAATGAATTCAGAATGAAAAAATAAAATCCAAAACTTGTTGTCACATTCAAAACCTTAAAAGGGAAAAATTACAAAGATTCTTTAAAAAATATTGTATAGCATAAAGCAAAAAAGAAACATAATAAGCTTACAAATTTTTTTCGTAGGGTCCGGACTAGGGGGGCTCGCTTTTACGCAAAAACAACGTTGCGGGTGGGGACTTGAAGCAGTTACGTATGCCGGGGAGCTAAAGCAACTGAGATTTGGGGTGAAGCTCTCTCAAGGTGAGAAACCTGGCAGCAGCATTAGTGGGGGGGGCTACACTTATAGGGTGGGGCTGCAGAAGGTCACCACCCCCGGGGGATAGCCTCCCACCCGATTCAACCCGGTAGTAGGGGCACTAAAGGTGATGAGGTTCAAGGTATAGAAAAAAGCTATCTTTGGTTTCATGTCTTTTTTGTTGTGTACGCCCCCCTTGATGTTTATAAAATTTTTATGTTTAAACCAAACGCATCTCTTAGATATTCGTATTCGGGGTGACTTAATTTGGTATCTGGCTGTGCAAACTGGCTATGAGATGCCTGGCGGCCTCAGGGCACAAAAGATGATACTGGAGTGAAAATCCCCCTTTTCCAGGACTATGCTGGGTCCCTAAAAATTGGGGATTTTGGCTTTTGGTTCAGATTTGACCCACATTTTTGGGAAAGGGTACGCAATACGGTAATTGGCCACTCCTGTAGCACTCGCTAGAGGATCCCCAGAATGCAAGGTATCGGAGCGCCGGGTTTTGGGGTTTTGTCTTAATTAGTTTGGTACTCCCCGGGGACACTTCAAAACCCCCTATTGTTCCAGAAAAACCCCCTAGAGTGTTTTCAGTGGATAGATTAAAAAAGGGGGGAGGTGCGGGGAGTTTTGAGTCGGGCGGGTGACTCCCCCTTAAAGGGGTAAAACCGGGGACTGTGGACCCCGCTGAAAATGTAAAAAAGGGGGGAAACTCTGGCAAGGGTTTTTCATGCTGTCCTGTTTTGCCATCTGGCAGACTGGTTCCATCTGACCTGCGAGGGGTGGTTTCCCCTCTGTAGTATAAAACACACACCACACACAACCACACCCAACACACACACACACACAACCCACCACACCACCACACACACAACACCACACAACATATATATATGGTGTGTGTGGTGTGTGTGGTGTGGGTGTGTGTACACACCGGCGCACACACACAACCCCCACACACACACACACAACACACACACACACACACACATATATAATAATATAAATTATAATTTTAAAATATTTTAATAAACATTAAAATTTTATAAAAATATATATATATATAATAATAAATATTATATATAATTATAATATATATTATATATATTATTTATAATTCGTGTATCAAACAAGGGTGGAACCCCGGGAAATTTACAAAATCGGGGGTTACCGATAGCTTTTCAAGTTTAAAAGGGAAACGATGTTTTCTTAGTTTTTCTCGCGGAAGGAGAGTTCTCGGTCTCCTGAAGGTGTTGAGGCCCTTTTTCCATTTTCTTTTGTGATTCCGTAATGGGTTTTTCCACTCGGGGTCGAAATTTTAAGCCAAAAAGGAATTTAAAAGGCCGTGAAATCTCATCTTTATTTGCAAACGTTTTAAAGGTCACACAAGCCTTCATTCTCAAGTGAAAAACAGAAAACCCGTAATAATTCGTTAGATGATTTACATAAAAAAGGGGGGGTTTTGGGAATTTTAAAAAAAAATACGTAAATAAAACGGAGACACAAAAAGTAAAACCAAAAAATAAACGAGAACATAGTCAAGAAAAATATGCTAAATGAAAAAAAAAATAAAAAGATAAAAATAGTAAAAATGACCAAGGGGGTTTTTTTGGTAGGGGGGTAATGTGTAACAAACTAGGCAGTGGTTACGTTGTTTTTGTTCTGGCTTTATTTTTTTTAGGAGGAATTTAGAAGATGAGGTTCCCGCAAGAATGAGAGGATAAAAAATTTAAACTTGTTTTGGAAAGGGTGGGGTTTAAGGAATTTTTTATTGCCGAGAAAGGGGGTTTGCTCACGGGAGGCCCCGTTCTGAAAGGCTTTCCTTTATGTTCGTAGATGCGGGTTTACGCCATCGTGAGTTGACCCCCCGTATCTAGTTTGGGAGCTGGAAGGAAATAAAATTTCCATTAGAAAATAAGTCGAACATAGCATAGGTTGTTTTTGAAAGCTATAATGGTGTTTCTGAAAAAAAAAGGAAATTTAATGGGGGCAGTTTTTCCGTAAGGTTTTTTAAAGTTTTCCCGATTTTAAGCTTAAATCACCCAAATTGGTAGTTAAAATACTTATTCTTTTTACATAAAACAGTTTGCTGGTTGGGAAAATTTTTTTTTGCAAAAAGTTTTGTTTTTTTATCAAAAAAACTTAATGGGGATCCCTTTGTTGTAAAAAAGTTTTTTTTAAAAAAACAATTTTTGAAAAGGCTGCCCCGTTTCTGCACAAATTGTGGCCCTGTATCGAGCTTTTTATACTGTTAAATTTTTTATAATTTTGGGGAAAATGAGGAGTTAGGCCGGAGGATGGGAAAGTTGGTTTCGTAGATATATATGGAAGGGGCCCTTGGGTTTTGGGAAACCCTAGTATCTAAAAAGTAGTTTTTTGTCTTTGCACTTCACATGTAAAAAAGATCTGGGGGTTGGGAATTCAATAAATTAGAAAAAAATTTACGTGGGGAAGGGGGACTAAACAGCAGGGAAAAGGGGTCAATGTTCGCGATATAAAGAGGTCTGAATTCAGGGGGGGCTTTTTTTTAGCCAGTTTTTTTCGTGAAACTTAAAAAGCATGGCATAGGAGGGCCTAATGGGGAGCCCATGGTACCCGTCTGTTTTGGGATACAGGCAAACATCAAAAATAAATCCTCTATCAATGTAGACCTAAAACCTTCTCATGGCTTCTGCTCCCGCCCCGCACACCTTGGGGGCCTAAAATTCAAAAGGCAAAAATCCCCTAAAACCCCTCATTTCATCAATTTGGGACTTTTAAATTTTAAAATTGCAAAAATTTTTGGTCCCCATCATCGCCCAAATACTAAACTATACTATTGATAATTCACATTTTGCCAAGAAAAACACATCACTGAATCCAACAAACCCCCATAATGGCGGTTTTTATGTTGATCACTATTTTCAAATGTACCACTACAAAAACCACATAATTTAAAAAACTAAAAACCCCGGAACCCACTCCCCGAATAAAATTTTGGGTAAATTAAAGGGTAACTTCAAAAAAATTATTTTAAAAACCCCAGCCCCCCATTCGTTTTTTTCTTTTTATGATTGCCTTTCCCAAAAGACGGGTGCCCTGGGCCCCCACTAGGGGCCCTAATGTGGTAAATTTTTTTACCTGTCTTTTCGCCAAACTAGGTACGTGGGGTCAACCTCACGATGTGCGGCTTGCTGGGTCTTGCTGCCCCCCGCTGGCCCCCTTTTCCCGGCAAAAGCTCCTTAACCCAAAATTTAAAAAGAAAAAAACCCCTTCCCCCCCGGCCCTCCCTCTGAAAAAACCTCCTTCGGGGCAATAAAAACGACCAGCCACTTGACACTTAACCACCCTTTCCAAACAAAGGATTTAATTTTTTTTATTTTTTTTTCGACTATATTTTTGAATTTCGTTTAATTTTGGTTTTTTTTATTTGCACGTTTTTTTACATTTTTTAAAATTCCAAAAACCTCCCCGTTTTTTTTAAACCATCTAACAAATTATTATCGGTTTTTTTTGCTTTCGCATTGAAATAAAGGGCTTGTGTAAACTTCGAAAACTTTTTGCAAATAAAAGAGAATTTTTCAGGGCCGTTTTTTATATCCTTTTTGGTTTGCAATTCAAACCCCCGAGTGGGCAAACCCTTTACGGAATACATCAAAAAGAAATTGGAAAAAACGGCACTCACCTTCAGGAGGCCCGAGAAACTCTCTTCCGCGAGAAGAAGTACAGAAAGACACCCAAATTCCTTAAATATATATTATATTATATTATATATAATATATATATATTTATAATATATGGGGTGTTGTGTTGTGTTTGTGTGTGTGTGTGTGTATGTGTTGTGTTTTATGTTATGTGATGTGTATGTGTGTGTGTGGACGATGTGTTTGTGCGAATGTTTAAAAAATTTGAATATTTAAAATATATATAATTATATTATATATATATATTAAAATAATATATTATTCTTTTTATGATTTTAATTTAGTTTCACTTTTCGCATGTGCCGTGTTGTTTGTGGGTTTTTTTTAAAATATTTTTTCTTTTGAAAGTTTACGAATTATGAAAAAAAAAATATAAAAAAGTAAAAGTACGGGTTATAAATATTAATATATTAATATTAATATAATATATAATATAATAATACAATATATAAATATACATTTTAATAATTTAATATATATATTAATATATATATATATATATATATATGTCATTATATGTACATAATATTTATATATATTTAAAATATTATTATTATACATTATATAATATTTATTATATTTATTATATTTAATATATATTATTATATATATATATTAATGAAAAGGGTAAAGGGACTAAAACACCCTCCGACTTCATTTTTTTTGTGCTGATGTGTCGGTGCTGATATGCGGGGGACTCCCCATTTATTCTAGGTTGCGTCCCTTCCCGAATTTTTTTTGGTGGAAATCCCAGAGGGAGGCTGAAACAACGTGATCGAGGTTTTGGGAAAACACGCGACGCCCCAAAACAGGGGGGAAATTTTTCTCACCCAAAATCTGTCCCCTACCGGCCCCGCTGTATCCCTCATATAGAGAAGCTAGCATTTTTCCTTGGGCCTTTTTTTTAGTTGAAGTTTATTCATCGTGTGGTTTTGTGTGGTGTGGTATGTGTGGTGTGTGGGTGTTATGTGTATGTGATGTGTAGTGTGTGTGTGTGTGTGTGTGTGTGTGTGTGTTGTGTGGTGGTGTGTGGGGGTGTGGGATAAAACACCCGCATATATATATATTATATATATATATATATATATATAATATATAATATATAAAATACATAACATTATTTTATATTAATATATTAATATATTATAAAATATATTATATATATAATTATATAATTTTTATAAATTTTATAATTATATAATATTGGGGTGTGTGTGTGCGTTGTGTGTGGTGGGGGTGTGTGTGCGTGCGTGCGTGCTGCTGCGTGCGTGTGGTTGTGGTGTGTGTGTGTGTGTATATTTTTAAATGTTATATTATTATATTATTATTATTATATTATTAATTTTTATATATTAAAAATAATTAAATAAAACTACATTACAACATTACTAGCAATAAAAACACAACCCCAATATGTTTGTATAATTAATATTTTTATATATATAAAAAAATTACATTATATATTATTAATATAAAAATATATGTAATATATATATATATATATAATTATAATTTTTATATATACAATACAACCTTGTGTGGTTATACATATGTTTATACTTGTAATATCTCATATCATCAAAGGGGGTAAGGGGGAGGGGGGGCCAGGGCGATCCCCTTTCGTTCCAGCCGAATCCTTGAGTCGGTCCCAGGCGGGCCACGGCCATCTCAATCCTCACGCAGGTTCATCAATCCCCCCAACCCCGCCCCTGGGCTTCCCAAGGTTCCTCCCCCCAGGTTTTCCGCAGAGAGAAAAATGTGGGCGGGTGTCCACAGGGAGACGAGCTAGGTGGCCATATACCCAATTTGGGTGATCCGGATTATGCAAGTAAAGGTCCCTCCCAGTCTCAGGGTGTAAACCCCGCCGGTTGGGCCGGGGCCCTCCCAAAACTGACCCTATGATCCGGCAAAGGGATTGTAAAAAAAGGCTCAGGCAAGACCCCAAGCAGGATAGCATCCCGGTTTTGCCTCCATAGAGCAAAACGGCAGATTTAGGGGTTTAAGCATGCAGCTTGGTCCTTCTGCATAGGTAGGGGCACCTTCAAATGGTCCGTTGATCGAGTTCAGGCTCCTGTGGGCCCGATCACCCTCTGCTGACGGGCTGACAGCCGAGAAAATGGACTACGCACCAAGTTGTAAAAAATCTCTGTAAATTCAAAGTTTTGCCACAAAAATGAAACATCTGAAACAGGTTCCCCCAAAAGCCCCCAAATCCTAACTTTGGGCTGTTCCAGGAGACCTCTTGCCTAGTGGCTTCTCCCCTTTTTAAATGATAAGAGCCGCCACCAGTGACCCAAAGGGCTCAGATAGGATAGCAAATCGTCGGCAAAATCAAAGGGCGATGCTTTTATTTGCCCACTTTGCTCCCACGACTTTTCTAGTAGGGCTACCCATTATCCAATCCAACAGCTGTTGAATTTTGGGAAGGACACGCTTGCCCACCCCTGAATTAAAGGAAGAAGTTCACAGACCCCCACCCCTTTACAGCACTTTCAGTACCCGTATAAAGGCTTGCTATCGGCCAAAAATCTGGTGGAATTCCCCCGGTCTCAGGATCTCCCATACGATCCCGAGAAAACGAGTCAAATGCCTTCTTGAGGCAATGTGGTTTGCAAGAAACCCAAACAAAAACTCACGAGATTCCAATTACTCGAGCGTAGTATGGGCTTCGTGCATTGCCAGGAGAAAAACCAGATGCTCCACCCTGTGCTCAATGGTTGCAATCCGTTTCCCGAAGAATGTGGGGGGGGCCTTGCCGGGATGCGGCAGGAAGCCACGGTATTTTGCTACAACCCCAATGACCCCCTTTCCCTTCCAGAGAGGGATCCCACCCCCCCAAAAGGGTCGGGGGGAATGGTACCAGATGCCAGATAGTAGTTGGCGATGAGCCCCGACCCCTAGGTTCCCCCCCCACCATTAGCATTTCAGCAGGGATATCAATGCCTGCAGCTTTCCCCTCTTAAACGTGCTAACAAAAGTGGCGATTCCGGCCCACGGGTACCCATACGCTGTACCATGCCCAGCGATGGGGTTTGGAGCACTGGTACCAGGAGCCAAGATCCCCATTTTCTGGACCTGCAAAATCCCGGAGAAAGAGGCTATTCTCACGCTGGGTCAGCCCTAAGCCAGGGGGGGGCCAAAAAGGCACTCTAGCCGTTGGTCACAGTGGATACCGATGAATCCCCATAGCAATTGAAATCTCGCCGGGGGGGGTTTTTTTTTGCCCAGATGCAAGTTTGGCATAGAACACCTCTTTTCCCTGAATTTTATCAAACAGCATAAAAATGAAACCAAAGCACTTCAGTCTCAAGCCATAGCCATCAACTGGGGTCACCTCAACTACAAAGGGTGAAGTCGGGGAATGGCTTGGTACACCCTGGAGGGGGTGGGCCATCGTTGTGGCCCAAACCGTTAGGGTACCCACCCACACTGTTGCCGCACCAGGGCTTCTCACCTCTGTGAGAGAGCCCCTCAACTCCCATTCGTCAAATTCCCCCCCAAAAAGAGGAACTGTTCATCCGCGCAAGGACCAGATGTCCAAAGGCCCGCCCCGGAAAAACACACTTGAGTTTAAGCCCCCAGGTGATCACCAGGGTGCACGCACCTTGCCACGACACAAAACCCCAAAAAAAAACGGGGCGGCAGGCTTGGGCCCCCCCACCGCGTGTGGGGGGCCCGAGGGGTTTTCCACCAACTTTTACGTGGGTTGGGGTCAGGACCCCAGCCCCCCTTACTTACTGGGGGAGGGAAAAAAACCCCCCCCGTATCCATTCATTTTTGACGTTGCGGTGGTTTTTCGGGGGAGGAGGTTGGCAAGGCCCCTCCCCCCCAAGCCGCCCCCTTTCCCCGGGGGGAGGGGGCAGGATTGGTCGGACCCGGCAGTCCAACCCGGGGGGCCATAGCTCCATACCCTGGGGGGTCCTGCTCTCCAAGATCCCCCCCAGTTTTGCCCGGGCCACAAGGGGCCCAGTTACCCCTGGGGGGCCACGAGGGGGCACTGCAGAAGTCTTTATGATGGAGAAGTTTGTGACCTGGGAGGGGAATTATGCAAAAGTGCCCCTTTTCCCGACTGCCCTAGTGAACAGCAAGCAAGAAAAAGCAAATTAACACTTTTCACACCCCCTAAATCACATCACCTCACCAAAAACCCCCCAAATATAATATATAATATATTTTAAAAAATTTTATATATATATAATAATATATATATAGATTATAATTTTATTTATAATTTTAAAATTTTAATTAAATTTTAAATTAATAAAGCAAAAACTTGGATAAGGAACCGTTTTTTTTGTTTTGTTTTTGGGAAATTTTTTTGTGCAAATTTCAATTTTTCAAAAAGGGGAAAATATAATTTATAATTAAAATTTTAAAAAAAAAAAAAAAAATTTTGAAAAAAAAAAAAAAAAAAGAAAAAAAAAATTTAAAAAAAAATAAAAAAAAAAAAAAAATAAAAAAGAAAAAAAAAAATGAAAAAAAAAAAAAAAAAATAAAAAAAAAAAAATTTTTAAAAAAAATAAAAAAATATTTTAAAGTAAAAAAAGAAAATAAAAAAAAAAAAAAAAAGAAAAAAAAAAAAAAAAAAAATAAAATTTAAAAAAAAAAAAAAAAAAAAAAAAAAAAAAAAAAAACCCCTTTTTTTTTTTTAAAAAATATAAATTTTTAAAAAAATTTTTAAAAAAATTCTATTAATATAAAACTAATTATCTATATATACTATATCTATATAAAGAATTTATATATAATATTAATTTACTTATATTCTATTCTGTATATATATTATATATCTAAAATCTTATATATATTAATTATTTATATTATGTAATAATCATTGTTTAATATATCTATATATATATATGATCATCTATATTATTACATAATATTATATATTCTTTTATCTATAAATATACTATATTATATAATTATATATATAATATCTATATAATATTATATATATATCTATAATATTATATAATATATAATAGAGATATATATTATATATATATATATATATTTATATATATATCTATATATATATCTATTTATATATATAGCATACGATATATATATATACTTATATTATATGATCTATATATATATATATGATATATATTAATTAATATATAATATATATTATATCTATATATATTATATATATATATATATATATAGATAGATATATATATATATATATATCATATATATCATATATATATTATATATATATATAAATAAATAAATTTATATATATATATATATGTATATAATATAAATATTATAATATATTAATATATATATAATATATATATAATATATATTATATATATTTTTATATTAACATACATATAACTACCATCCTGCGTCCCCTAACTACCTGAATTTTGTCCTTTATTTGTCTCCAATCCTTCTCTTTTTCACATCCTTGTGCTTCAAAATGACTTATAGCTCAGGCCTCTTTACTTCATCGAGTTAGCTAATGGTTAGACCCATTTACGGGGGGAAATAGACGACGTTGCTAAAATTGCATCAACAGATACGGTTTTTTGATTCAGGGGGAGTATACATTCTTTTTTTTTCCCTTTGATTCTAACCCATGTCATTTTTTTCCCGACTGATGTCTCACAAAAAATCTACGAATTTTTCCCAGAAGTATCTAAGAAACTTAACTTTCGCTAAGATGCTCTACCAAAATCCCCCAAGCCGCCGACCCCAGGTTTTCCCTTTGCAAGCGCCCCATCCTTGCCCCACAGCTTTCCCAAACCCCTCCCCCCCTCCCAAGACGTTCAAAGATGGTAAATCCCTGCCCAATACGTCCAGCCTTTTTCCCGGCCCCACACTCTGATTCAAATGTTCCCCCGAGGTCCTCCCGCCCACAAATCGAATTCAAGGGGTAACCCAGAGGCTGTCATGTCAAAGGGATTTTCTTCCTCGGCCTGGGAAAAAGCCCCCCTTCGGGGAAAGCGTAGCAAAGGCTCCGGTTTAAAAAGCCTGCCGCCGCCACCGCCCCCACCGCGATGCATTTATTTAAAGGCGCTCGGGAGAGGCTCCGGTAAAGATCGGAGAAACGGAAGCCTCTCCCTCGCTCGTTGCAAAGGCCCCTTTTGCTATAGATTTAGTCTTTTTAGGGTTTTTTACAATGTAAACTGATTTTATTTCTCCATTCCCCTTTTTCCCTCCCTTTTTGAGGGTTTTTTATTTCTTGTATGTTATTTTTTTGTATGTAAATGTATAAACATATTTTCGCTTTGATCTGTCTTTTTACTATCTACCATTCACTAAAATTTTTGATTATATCTTTTGTTATCTTCAGTCTATCATATATTCTCATTTTCCTATATAAGGGGGAGCTCGTATTAAACAAACATTGATTGTTTTATTAAAATGAGTCTTTTACTAAGGGTTATGTCATACAAACGTACTAATGCATACAGATATTCTAATCTATTCAGTGCATATATTTTAAAAATTTTAATATTTTAATATATATATATTTATAATATAATTATATATATAATATATTTTTATAAAATATATATAAATTTTAAAATTCAGAGAAGAAAAGTTTGTCCCATATGATAGAGGACTCAAAAAGATTTTAAAAAATTGAAGAAAAAAATTTTTTTGAACTTTTCGGGACGCGCATCCATTAGTGGAAGCGGACGCCCCATCCCCAGCCAGTTAGCAATCAAGTAAAAACGTTACTAGAAAAAATGAAAAAAAATAATTACTAAAAGAAGAAGAAGAAAAATGAGTTTCGATTAAAGAACGGGAAAAAAAGGGAACAGTTCCAGCGTACATATGCAAACAAAATTGTATTTATTCCTTTTC
Organism: Penaeus monodon; assembly: GCF_015228065.2. Taxonomy (NCBI): domain Eukaryota; kingdom Metazoa; phylum Arthropoda; class Malacostraca; order Decapoda; family Penaeidae; genus Penaeus; species Penaeus monodon. The sequence continues at coordinate 22,892 of NW_023643077.1, read as the reverse complement.
AGAGAGTTACCTGCAAAAAGTTCAAAATCAAAACATTGGTTTTTTTGGGGTTATCTTTTAACTAATTATTAGCAGAAAAAATTGGGTCGAGCTTCCCCAACATTTACGTTTGAAAAAAAACGTTCGACATTTTTAGTCGAAAAAAAGTGTTTTAAAATTAAATGACATCGGTTATATTTATAAAAAATCGTAGACTGCAAAACCATTTTTAAAGTACTACGACAGCAAAATCTGCTTATATAGAAGAAGGTAGAGTTTAGGTAACAATGATAAAAACAAAATTCCCAAAAGTGAAAAATGGTTTAAGTTGTTTTTATAATTAAAATATATAATATATATATATATATATAATATATATACTTATATTTATATATATATATATAAAATATATATAAAATTATTATATATATATAACATAAAATTTTAATCCCTATATCGGCACCCGGGGCAGGGTTTATCGGGGAAAAACACCTTCAGTTCTACTGATTACGGGTTTCCCCAAAAAATATGTCTGGGGGTTTTGGGTTTTAAACTTTTTTAAAAAAGCGGAAAGATAGTTCCTCCTTTTATTTGGGAGATGGAGTTAAAAGGGAGCCGGGGATTCCACTAAACTTTTTTTTTTCTCCTGAAAAAACCTTACCCCAAGATTAAATACAGAAACGAAAGCCCAAACCCACTTTCGCCCTTCGCGGGGTTTAAGGGGCCTTTTAGTTATGGGAAACCAGGCTCATTTTTAAAAATAGGGTCGGAAGACAAAGAAGATAAAAAACGGGCCCCAATTTAGAAAAACATTTAAAAATCGGAACGGGGGAACGAAAGGGGAAAAAAAAGAGATGGGAAAATTACATACTGTCTGAAACAAAAGGATAGATACAACATTCAATACAAGGAATCAGGGGAGCCCCAATAAAAAAGGGGAAGAAAAAAACCCAAAAGGGAAACCCAAGGGGACATTTCTTTTTCGGGAAAAAGGGGGAAAAAGGGAAAATCGTCCCCGGATTTGCTATGTTTCTCAAAAAAAAATGCAAATGCCCTAATTGGGTACACCCCAAAAAAAGATCGCTTTTTAAAAGTCAAAAATACAAAAAAACCCCTAAAAATATTAGTATCATAAAATGCTAGGGCCCCAAACCCAATATTGCAATGTGAGAAAAGGGAAATTTTTTTTAACTCTCTCCAAGTATTTTTAGACCAATCCCTAAAAAGGGGAGTAAAAATAATCAGGGGAGACCTCAACGAAAAGTGGAAAAAAAAAATCAAAAAATGCCCCCTGTGGAAAATTCGGCCTTGGGAGATATAAATGAAAGAGGTAAGTTTTTATTAAATTTTTGTATTACAAAAAATTTATTTATACCAAACATTGTTCCAAAAAACCCCCCAAAGACACTTTACACGTGGTTTTCACCAGACAAAAAAAACACGAAACCCAAAATTTGGGTACTTTGGCTAAACCCAAAAAAGGGAAGAGGGGATAAAAAATTCAAAAAACAAGCCCGGGGACGATGAAACTGCCCCCAATAAAACTATCGACTTTAAAAAAAAAACCCCAAAATGGAGGGGGTCCAACCCACCTTTTAAAGCTCCTAAAAAACCCCTTGAAAAAATTACAAAATTTTAAAGTGTCAAAAAAAATTTTGAAATACTAAATAATGTGAAAATATAAAACACCAAATAAAGTTGGGGGGAAAAAGGGGAAAAAAATTTCTTTTTTGTCACTGTTTAAGAAACTATCCCCAAAAAGAAAAAAAAAAATTCCCCCCTGGATATCTAAAAAAAACATAAGTAAAAATTGAAAAAAAGAAGATGCCAAATAAAAGGTATCAAAAATCCTTTTGAAAAAGTAATTTACAAAAAAAAAAATAAAAAATTCAAAATTATTGCGAAAAGATAAGGAAAAAATTTTTTTAAAATAAACCATTCCCAAAAATTTAAAAACGGGTTCTATCAAAGACAAACTAAAGAATCCCAAAGGAGTACAAAAAATCACCGAAAATTTAAACCTACAAGGGGACCTATAAAAACTAAAGGGGGAAATTTAAAAGAAGTAAAAAAAATTAAGATGGAATCAATATTTTTCCCAACTTTTTAAAAAAAAAAAAAATCTAACAAAAAAAAAAAAAAAAAAAAAAAAAAAAAAAAAAAAAAATTAAAAATTAAAAATAAATGACACCCGGGGATGAACCACCGCCACTGCTGACGAAGTTTTTAAAAAGCCATAAAAAGTAAAGAAAAAAAGACCCCCGGAATAGATAAAAATAACAGCAAAAATAATTAAGAATGCGGGGCGAAAGTTTTGAATACTTTTCTAAAAACTCGTACAAAATTGGGAAATGAAAAAAAATGGCCAGAAGGGGTTTAAAAATCAGTTTTTAAATCCCATACCAAAAAAAGGTGAGCCACCCCAAATTAAACCCAATAATGGGCCCCCCCAATTTTTTTAAATAATCACCCCAGCAAAATTTTTTTTAAAAAAATTTTTCCCCTGAAAGAAGAAGGGGAATTTAAGAAAAGGAAATTGCAGACAAACCAAGCAGGTTTTCCCCCGGGAAAAAGGTAAAAAAACCAGATTCAAAATTTTAAAATTAAATCATAAAAAAAACAGAGAACATCAAAAAAAACCTATACCTGTTTTTTCTCGTTTATGTTGAAAGCTTGGGAAAATGTTGATCACAATCCTCGGAAATAACTGTACGATTTTTAATTTTCCAAAACACATCATCCAATTAATAAAAGCCTTGAAATGCCCAACAACAACCCAGCTTAAAAAACCCACTTAGGGGGTTTAACAAAAGGGTTTTCCAAAGTCAAAAAAGGGAGTAGACGGGGTTTGCTTCTATCTCCGCACCTCTTTTTTTATTTTCCCTGAAACAATTTGAAGGGCTCTAGAAATTTTTAAAGAACTGTGGATTTTGGGAGATACAAAATATAAAAATCTGGGTTTACCCCCATAAATTTTTTTTTTTAAATTCCCACAGTTCACTGAATTTACAAAACTACTAGATAAGTTAGAGAAGCAAGCAAAAAAGGCCCGGTTTTTTTCTTAATCCCAAAGAAAACAAAGATCATGAAATTAAAAGAAAAACCCCGGGGAAATGAACAATGATAACATGTTACAATCAAGGGGAAGATTGGGGAAAAGGGAAAAAGGGGCACTTATTTGGAGCTGTTTAAAAATACATATGTGATTCCCGGAGAAAAAAAAGAAAAATTACCTTTGGGCCAAAAGCGCCACATTTTTCCCCTCAAAAACACCCGGGAAAGGCCCGGGGAAGCTTTCCCTTTAAGGGAAAAAAGCTAAAGGTTATTAAAACTATTATTTTTTCCCAAATTGCATATGGGTTTCTGGGTTGGGGGGAAGTAGATGGGCCCCAAGGGAAAAAATCAATATTTTTTAAAATGTGGTGTTCCAGACGAGTACGCGTTTTTTAAACTGGACAGAAAAGAAGACGAATGATAAAGGCTGAGAAAAATTAAAAATTGAAAAGGCCCCGACTTTTGGACTTTTGGAACAAGGGGGAAATTTAAAGTTTTTTTGGCCTTTTAATAAAAGGAAAAAAGTTTTGAGAAAAATTTGCTGACAGGGATGGTGATAGGAAACGAGGAAGAGGAAAACCAAAAGACAAGACTGAGGGGAAAATATCAAGATATTTTTTGGGCTGCGGGTAAAATTTGAAAGAAAAGCGAAAGATCGATTTTTAGGGCGAAGGATGGTGGAGAGGTCCACGGCGCTCAAGCATGAGCATCCGTTTTGATGAGAAATTTCATTTAGCATATCCTTACACACCAAAACACACACCCCACCCATAACAACACACAAAACAACCCCACCACACAAACACACCACACACACACCCCACACACACACACACACAATATATTTATAATATATATTTTTGTGTGTTGTGTTGGGGTGTGTGTGTGTGTGTGTGTGTGGGTGTGTGTGGGTGGGGTGTGTGGGGGTGTGTAATGTATGTAGCATTATGTATGTATGTATTTTAAAATTATTTTAAAACACCCTACCACATTATACAAAATATAGGGTTAGTATATGTTAAAAGTTATATATAATATTAATATATAGAATAAATATATATTATGGGATATATTTCCCTATACACAACTGTATACTATACAATTTTACCGTCCGGTTTATAATCTTTTCTGGGGGGAATCGTTAGCGTTCAAAAAACGGGGATGGGAACCTTTACGCATCCGAGCAACGATAAAAGGGACGCGGACCTATAAACAAACCCCAGCCATATCACAGGCAAAAAGAAAATTTTTTTTAAAGGGAAAAATCAGTCTTTACATGGGCAACTCTGAGTTTTTTGGCACATCAAGGTGTGCCTGCGAGTTAGGGGTCTTTAAATTAAAATTGTTGAAAATTAAACTTCCCGTCCCTTTTTAGAAAAAGTGGAAAATAACCCGGGAGAAAAAGGGGGAAGAGAGAGAGGGGAGAGAGGAAAAAAAAGAGGGGGAGAGGGGGGAGAATTTGGGTTGGGTTTGCAAAAATGAAAAAAAAAAAGTGTTCTTTTGGGAAAGGGGGAATTACAAGAAGAAAAAACCGAAAAACAGAAAAGCGAGCGAGCGACCGGGGGAAAAAGGAAAAACAAAAAGATAACGATAAATAGATAGAAAAGAGAAAGGGTTTGGGGAAATGTGAAGAAAAAAAAAAGGGAAAGACATGGAGTACTACCTACGTCACCCTTGTTTAAAATAAAATAATTCTTCATACGTGAAAAAAAGAAAAGAAAGTAGGTGTCGTCCCCCAAAAGGGCTTGAAAAACCCCCTTAAAACTTTTAAAAACCCGCTGGCAAAACGGTTTTTGGGTTAATCTTTCGGTTTTTTCTTTTTTGTGGTGCCATTTACTCTCCACGCGTCTCATAATACGAGGGTATTTAAAGTTTCAAAAAGGGAATGGGGCCTGAGGGAGACACGTGTTCCTTTTGGTTTGCACAAAATAAAAATCAAAAAATGAAAAAATCCCCCCTTTTTAAAAACACTGTGCCCCCTTTATACTCCTAAAATCCAGCAGTGGGGTATACTCCCCTTTTTAGTACCCTCGCTTGCTTCTTTCACTTCCTCAAAGGGATCTTCCTCTTTTTTCCCTTTCCCTCTTTCCCAAAAAAAACATTTTTTTGCTTTCCCCACCCCCTCTACCATTTCCCCTTTTAATTTTACCTTCCTCGCACTTTAATTCTTCCCCCTTCTTCCATGCTCCTTACAAAAAACCGCCTCTCATTTCACTCGCTCGGGGGAACCCTTTCCTCTCTCGGCCTTTCCCCTTTGCCCCTTTCCCGTCTTTCCCAAACATATTTAAAAACCTTTTCCCCCCGTTCACTGATTTCAGACCTTTCCCCCCTTTTCTTCCCCCCCTATTTTGCCCAAATACCTACATTTACCTACCCCCTAATCCCTTTCCCCAAACCGTAAACACCAAAACACCCCCCACACAAAACACCACCCACGTTTTGTGTGTGTGGGGGTGTGTTTTTTGTGAGGTGTGTGAGGTTTTATGTTTTGTGTGTGGGGGTGTGTGTGTGGTGTGTGTGGGGGGGGTGTGTGTGTGTGGTGTGTGTGGGGGGTGTGTATGGGGTGAGTGGTGTTTTACCTCAATCAAGTTGCTAGGGGTTTTTGTCTTACCCCCTCCCGTATGGTTTGAGTCAAAGAATGGAGGAGCAAGGGCTGCCCAAAGCAGAGGGACTTTTTCCAAAGCAAACTGAAAACCCCCATGGATGCGAAAATGTAGCATGTGTATGATTTCCTCCCATCAAAACACGCAGGGGTTTTGAAAACTTTTGGGGTTTGCTTTCTTGATCGATGTTTTTTGGGGCCCCAATGCTGCCCTTTCAGTTTAGCCATGCATGGTCAAAGGCTGTGGGGTTTAACCCCCTACAAACAAACCCTGCCCTTTTGGGGATTTTTGAAAATGATAAGGCCTTCGGGGGTCTCCTTTGGAGTTCCCGAGGCAGTTGTTTTTGCTTGCGACCTCGCTCTCCGCCCCCCCGGGGGGGGGCCCCCTTTTTGGGGGGGAACTGATTGGCTATGATGTTCCCCTCCCGCTGCATGGGGGGAGGGAAGCGTCTGCCCCCGCAAAAAGCTTTTCCCCACATTCTTTCACCTAGGAAAAAATTCTAAATTTTAAGGGGGTGGTAGAAAACAATAATTTCCTTTCGACCCCTGCCCGATGGGGCCTTTCTCTCCTCTCTCCTCTCTCTTTTCTCCTCTCCCCCTCCTTTTCCCCTCTCTCTCAAATATCTTATATATATATTTTATTAATATAATTTTTATGTATGTATATATTATTTAAACCCCGGGGGCCGGGAAAGGGTTTAGCGTCGGATCAAAAACTGTCCGACGGCAATTGAATTTGAGGGGGCCCAAATACCGAACCCCCGCGTTTTTCCCTTTGGGGAAGGAACTTCACCTTGATTGCTTCTAGCCACTGGGGGGCCAAGCCCGCCCAAATCAAGGGCTGGTTTCCCAAACCCCGGTAAATAGAGAGAATGATTACTTAAAAGGGCCACCCTCTCCGGGGAAAGGAATGTGGCCCTACCCCTAAATCACTTTCCCTGGCATCACAAAAAGAAAAATCAAAAAAGATCATGCTGTGACCCCGGGGTCAGACGAAACCCACCTTAAAAAAAAGAAATTTTTCTATACAAACCCCCACAAACACACACACACACACAAAAAACACACACCCCACACACACACACCCCAAAAACAAATATTTAATAATTTTATAAAATTTTATAAAATTTATATAAATTTTTATATATTAATATATTTAAAATAATGTTTCACACCAAAATACACACACGAAAAAAACAAAAACATTTCACACACACAAAACCCCCACCAACCCACCACCAACCACACACACTACACACCCCCATCACACACACACACACCCCAACACAAATATAAAAATTTTTATTATATAAAAATATATATTATATATATATATTTTTTATTCCGTATATGTTCATATTTAAATAATTATATTTAAAATATTTTATATTAATATATAGAGAGAAAGAGAGAAAAGAAGGGGGGGGAGGAAAAGAGCGAGGGGGAAGAGGGGGGAGGGGGAGGGGGGGGAGAGGGGAGGAAGAAGGCAGGGGGGGAATTGGGGGGTTGGGGTTGGGGGGGGAAACCAAAAAACCGGGGGGGCGGGTTGGGTTTTTGGGGCAAAGGGCTTCCCCCTTTGATTTCCGGGCCCCCCCCAATGGGTTTTTGGGAAAGGGCCACCCGAATCCTGGCCCGGGGAAGGGAAGGATGGGGTTTGGGGGCTCGATAAAAACACCGGGCGGAAGGCAATAGGCCCAAAACCCCGCTCTAAATTGCTAAAAAAAAATCTGGAAGCAATGATCGTCAAAGGGCCCCGGTGGGCCCTTTTTGGTTTGAAACGTCGGACCAAAACGCACGGGCCGGGGAAACTGAAAATTTGAGGGTTCGGGGGCACCGACCGGGCCCCGTTTTTTCCCTTTGGGGGGACTTTTACCTTTATTTCCCGCCCAGGGCCCCTGGGGGGCCCAAGGGCCGCCCCAAATCAGTGCCGGCCCAAAAACCCGGGGTTATAAGAGAAAAAATGATTACCAAAAGGGAAAAACCGGCACTCTCCCTGGAAAGGGAAATGTGGACCCTACCCCCGGGAACCCCACTCCAAGAGGGACACAAAAATGAAAACTACAATTTAAATACCAGCTGGACCCCGGGGCTCAACATGGGAACCCACCGTTTTAAAAAAAGATATATATAATATATATAAAATTAATATATATATATTATATAATAATATCATTTTTATTTTAATTATATATAATATATATAATATATATATATACATAAAATATACAAAAAAGGGGCTTCATTTAAAAATTTTTTCCGAAAACCAATACCCTGGACATACAGGGAAACGGCATTTTTTATTTTTTTTAAATTTTGGTTCCCCCCCGAAGGAAAACTTCTCCCATAGCTTTATTTCAAAATTTTAGACTCCCTTTTTGTAGAAAATCGACGGTTGCATTTGAAGGGCAATGAAGTACTTTAGAAAATCAGGTTCATCATCCCTTTGGGAAAAGGTTGCTCTCCAGAAATGACTTTTAGGACGGAAAAAGGTGAAAATCAAGGTGGCCCGGGGCAGGAGAAACGGGGATGATGAAGGTTCGGAGCCACAGGACCGGGTCTTTTCCCTCTGGGCAATTGGGAAAAGGGCGTTGTCTTTAGGAGGGGGACACCCCCTTCGGTAAAATTCTGTGCCACTTTTGTTTCCCCAAAGCAGTGAAACATAGTAAGCCCTTTTGTAATTTTAAAATCTTTTGCCAAAGGGAAAACCCTCATCATTACTCCATCGTCCCAAAAAGACTTTTGAGCAGACCTTACGCCAAGTTGTAAAGTCCCTTTTTTGGGGGAAGGGGGGTCCCAAAAATTTTTTATTTTTTTTCTGGGTCTTGTTTCTGGATCTAAAAACCCTCATTGAAGTCTATGGGTATCCCCCCCATAAATTTTTTTAATTTCATTGAAGGGCTTTATGGTGTTGACCATTCAAAATATAAAAAAATCAAAAAACCAAATGCTCGAAACCTCCCCTGGTTTCCCTTTTCACAAAATTCACTTTTAGCGTTTTAAAAGAAAAAATTTTTGAGTAAAGGAGTGGCCCCATAGAGAATTTCGGGATCATTTTGGAAAGACAAATTTTAACCTCCCAAGATTGGGGAAATGGGGCAGAAATGGGGCCGGGCCCCCGTATCTATCTGTTATCTTTCCCTAATATCTGCTTGTATAAAATATTTTATATTTTAAATAACATATTAATTATATATTATATATTAATATATTAATATATTTTATTAATATAATGTGTGGGTGGGTGTGTGTGTGTGTGTTTTGTGTGGTTTTGGGGGTGTTGTGTTTTGGGGGGGGGGGGGGTTTTGGTGACATGCACATACCCGTTTTTCTTTTTACACACCCGACACTCCATTTTTTTCAATGTTTTATTCCCAAAAAACGAAAAAAGCTCAAAATTTTAATTTATGCACAGATTCTTAACACATGTACTACTAAAATATTATTCATATCATTGACAAGGCAATATTTCGCTTGTTGTAAGCTTCCATGCTCCCTTAGAAAAATATTTTTTTATATATGCCAAACGAAATCTGGGGTTAAAAGCGAAAACCCTTTTAAAAAAAACGTCGAAAAAAATTTTTTATTTAAAAAATTTCAATTTTTTATTTTTTATTATTGTTTTTTACATATGTGTCTACATATAATTTTGCCCTTAAACCTTTTTTTTTTCTGGAAAGAAGTTTAAAAATTTCTATATCCGTATTTTGGGGTTCTGTGTTTGCTTAAAAGATTTCAAATAAATTTGTAATGATGGGTGTGGGTGATGATGATGATTATGATTTAATGATGTGTGATGAGATGATTGAAAGATGAGGGGATGATTGTTGATGATGATTTATGATGAAAGATGATGATGAGGATTTATGATGATGATGATGATGATGTGATGATGATGATTAGATGATATAATGATGATGGTTTATGAGATTAATTTTCCTCATCATCATCATCACCATCACCATCATCATCCCCATCATCACCCCATCTGATATCACTATTTGGTCCCAACAAAAAAAAAAAAAAAAAAATTTGTCTTATTTCTTTTAAACAATATTCCCCTTTCTGCATCCCTTTTTTTAACCCCCCTCAAAATCACGTATTTTTCGGGTTTTTCTTCTCATGCTTTTTCCCCCCTCTTCCCTTTTTTTTCTTTTTTTCCCCCCTTTTTCCCCTTTTACCAAAACCAAAACCCAACCCTGGCGCTCACACAGACTCATACTCACAAAAAAAAAAAAACATTAAACGCGTATTGATCGCACTGCAGGACCCCCTGGAAAAAAATATTTTGCGAAGAAAGTTTAAAAAAATCGGGAAAAAACATTTTAAATTTGTGAGGGGATTGGGAGAAGAACGAGGTGATTCTTTTGGGGGGTTGGGAAAAAAAACGGAAAAAAATCCATATTTAAAAATAAAGAGGGTTTTGAGATTTCAGGTGTTTGGGCGAGGGGGGGAGGGGGGGGGGGGGGAAAAGGGTTTTTTGGGGGGGGTCGTGACCTGTAGTGTAGGAGAACGAAAGAGAAGAGGGGGGAGAGAGGGAGGGCCCCTGAGAGAGGAAGAGAAAAAAAGAGAGAGAGAGTGAGAGGGGAGAGAGAGAGAGGGAGAAGAGAGAGAGAGGGGAGAGAGAAAAGGAAAACGAGGGAAAAAAACAGGGGTGGGAAAAAAATTTTTTTACTTCGGAGGGACGTGTGGGAGAGGAAAAAAGCGTATTGATGTAAGAAGGAAGAAAAAACATTTTGGGGTTCTGTGGGGTTTTGGAAGGGGGGTGTCGATCCGGGGTGGAGAAAGAGTCTTTGATCTTTTTTTCTCTTTTCTTTTTTTCTTTCATTCCTTCTTTCTTTTTTTTTATGAGAAATTTGCAGGGGGGGGTGTTTTTGGGGTGGGAGCTGTAGAGAGGAAAAAGGAGGGAGAATTTACCCGTTGGGTAAAAAGTGCCGAAATGGAAAGTTTGGGGTGGGAAAAAACATGCGTAATAAAAAAGTATGCTTTGTTTTTAGTCCAGAGATTTGGGGTTGAGGGGGGTTTAAAAATTAAAGCGTAGGCTTTACCCTAAATAAATACTTTAAAAGGGGGGTTTAATACAAAATTAAATCAAAAAAAAGGAAAATGCAGGGAAAACGAAAAATTTGTTGTAAAAAGAAAAAAAATACGAAAAAAATTTATACACTCGAGTGGAACGGGCATAAGTCGAGTTTCTTTGGGGAAAGGGTTTTAAACATTTTTCTTAGGGGTAATTTTCCATCCCCCGAAGTACACCCTTTTCCTTAGGAGGGGAAGTCGACAAGCAAAAAAGGGATCGAATACTAATAAAAAAAAGCAAAAGGTCAAAAGAAAACTTATGTTTGACACAAAAAAACAGGGGTTTTTTGCAGAAAAAAGGGAAATTTTAAGGGGAAAGAAAAATAAACGTATAAAAACCAAATGTTTTTGAGAAAAAGAAATCGTTTTTTAGAAGATGATTTTATTTGGAAGAGGGAAAAGGGGAGTCGTACTCGGTTTGGGCGTTTGGGAAGATGATAAAAAATGGGGAAGAATTGACATGTTTTCGAAAAAGTTGAAAACCCTTGAGGACATTATAGTAAAAAATTTTAAGGGGAATGGTATTGATAAAATGGCATTTGTGACGCAATGGGAATGTTTATAACAAAAATATTTAATGTAATGATAATAATAGCAGTGAAATAGTAAAATAAAGTTAATAATGAAAAACCCATAACAATTTTTATTGATAAGGATGATCATTATGTAACAATTTAAAGGTAATAATTTTAATATGGTATAGCAGTAGCCCAAAAATAAAAACAAAAACAGCACGCGCAACAACAAAACAAAAACCCCCCAAATAAAAACCCAAAAAACAAAAACAACAAAAAACCCCCCCAACCCAAAAACAATAATAATTAAAAATAAAAATGATGATGATGGGGAGGGATGAGGATTTTCATGATGATGAGTGATGATGTTTGAGATGATGATTAATGATGATGATGATGATGAGTTTTTTCCATGATGAGATGAGAAAACATAAAAGTATAAACATATAAGATTCTCATCATCTATAATAAAAATCCCCATAAAATGAGATAATAAAAAATTATGATCCGCTAAAAATATTATTATAAAGGCATAAAAACCTATCGCCTCTCTCTACTCAAAAAATAAACCAACGCATGAAAGAGGACAAAACCCAAACAGCGGGAGAGCCCATTGTTGTCATGTGTGTGGAAGAGGAGGATCTACGGGGATCTGATAGAGCAGTTTTTGCCTGAAAGCGCCAAAGGGTAAAAAAACCTGCAGGGCTGTGTTTTGGCGATTTTGGGGGCAGTGAAAAGGGTTTTCTGTAGGAGGCAGATAAAAAAGTGATTGTTTGGGTATTTGATGATTTTAAAATTGGGGAAGGGAGGGCCCCCTATAAGAAAATGGGGAAAGTGGTAAAATTTTTAAAGGGTTTAAAACGTCAAAAAGGAATGAAACGGAAAGGAAAAAAAAATAGTAGTGCAGTGTAGGGCTTTTTTTTCCTTCTTTTTCTTCTCCTCTCCCCTCTCTCTTCTCTCTCCCCCTCTCTCTTCTCTCTCTCCCCTCTCTCCTCTCCTTCTCTCTCTCTCTCTCTCTCCTCTCCCTTCTCTCTCTCTCCTCTCTCTCTCTCTCTTCTCCTCTCTCTCCCTCTCTTCCTCTCCCCTCTCTCTCTCTCTCTCTCTCTCTCTCCTTCTCTCTCTCTTCTCTCTCTCTCTCTCATCCTTTCCTCTCTCTCCTCTCCTTTTTTCTTCTCTCTCCTCTCCTCTCCCTCTTCTCTTGTGTGTGTGTGTGCGTAAGTAAATATATATATTATTAATTTATAATATATATATATTTTTAATATATATATAAATATTATCTATCTATAAATTATCTATCTATCTAATGCAATTATTTTTTTATCGCTCTTACTTATCATCTCTTTTACCATATATATAATTATATATATTATTATTATATATATATAATATATATATCCTTACATTACACATAATATATAGTCCGGCTAGTACAGTGGAAACTTGGGCCTCCATCCGGGGGGTCGGCGGTTCGCCCCCCCGCCCGGCGCGAGAAGTTGCATTGCGCCCAAAGTATGCTGGGGCGGGGGAAAGACGGGGGTGGACTAGTCCAGCCGATTCAGCACCACTGCACACGTGGGATCCTTAGTCGACACAGGGGGCTCCCCCATGGGATAGCCCGGGGAAGGGTAAGCTTCGCAATCGGTTATCCATAACCACACACCAACACAACACACACACCACACACACACCCACACCCCACACAAACCCCTATAATATATATATATAATATAAAAATATATATATATTTATGATATATATGTATAATATATATAATATAAATATATATATAAAATGTATACATATATATATTATTTATTATTATAATATATATATGTGTGTGTGTGGTGTGTGTGTGGTGTGTGTGTGTTTGTGGTGGTTGTGTGCTGTTGTGTGTTTAATTTATTCGTAAGTGTAAAATTTTATTTATTTTTAAAATTTTATATAATATTAAAATTTTTTTGACATATTAAATTATTTTCCTATATATATTAAAATTTATATATTATTTTATATTTCATACCCACCCCCACCCACCCCCCAACACAAAACACCACCCCCCACCACCACAACCACACCCCCCACACCCACACCCACCACAACACACCACCCACACCAACCACACAAACACAACACATCACAAAAAACAACACCACACACCACAACCACACACACACACACACACACACACACAATATATATTTAAAATAATATATAAAATAAAATATATATTATATATATATTGTTATTATTATATATATTAATATATATTTTTAAAATTTTAAAATTTATTATTTATTTTATTTTTATGTTTTTATTTGTATGTTTTTTAAAAGTGTATGCATCTAAATAAAAATTTATATTTTTTATAATTATTATATTATATATTTATTATAATTTTTTATTTTTATTTATTTTTCCACACCACACACCCCAAAAACAGGATATATATATCATACTTAAATATTATATATTTTATAAATTTATAATTATTTAGTGTGTGTGTGGTGTGTGTGTTTTGTGTTGTGTGTGTGTGTTGGGGGTGTGTGTGTTGGTGTGATGTATTATTATGTTAATTTCTCATTGATGTATAATATATATTTTTAAAATAATTATATATATATATATTATTATAATATAATATAATTATATACAACATCTCCCACACGACATACACAAACCCAAAAACAGCGCCCCACAACACCACCCACCCACACACCACACACACACCCACACTACACACACAATATATATATATATTATATATTAATTTAAAATATATTAATTATATATGTATATAAATATATTTATACTATTATAAACATATTATTACATATTTTATATATATATAAATAAAAATATATATATATTTATAATATGTAAATTTTATATATATATATATTTATATATAAAATTTGTTTTATAAATGTTATTTATTTATTATATTATATTTTTATTTTTTTCTTTTTACAAGTGTGCAATATCTGTCGTTTTTTATTATCATCTATCTGTGTATGTATAAATTTATATATTAAAAATTTAATATATAAAATTGTTTAAAAATGTTAATATATATTAATAATAAAATTATAATTTTTTAATTATATATATACACCCCCCCACCCACACACTCACACATTCTCACACACCCACACACACACCCACACCACCACACCCACACACCCCTAATAAAATATATATATATTTTTAAAAAATATATATATAAGTAATTTTAATATTTAAAAAATATTTTAAATATAAATAAATATTTTACCATACACAAACACCACACACCACACACACACCACACACCCATATATTATAAATAATATATATTATATAATATATTATATATAAAATATAATATACCATCACCACATAGTATATATAATACATTAAATAGATTTAAAAAACAACACCACACACACCCCCCACAAAAGCACCACCCACCATATATTTTATATAATTCATTTTAATAATATATATACATATAATTTATTATATACATTATATATATATATATATTATATATATATTATATTTATGTGGTTGGGTGTGTTTTTGGGGGTGTGTGTGGTGTGTGGTGTGTGTGTTGTATTGTTTCACACTCACAAAAACACACCCCCACACACATACACCACCACACACCACATAACCACAAACACACCACACACACATATAATAATAAAATATTATATAATATAAAATTTAAAATTATTTTATATTCAAAAAAATTTTTAATATTATATATATTTTAAAAATTCATCCTTAACGGGAGGGTTTATGTCGAGCCGCGTGGCACAGCATAAACTCAAATTGCAGTTTTCACGTTGGATGCCTTGGATGGTACGTGGTAGGGTCCCCTTTTTTTTCCCGAACCGGTGTTACCTTTTTTGTTTTATTCTCATTTTTTTCCGGGTTTTGGGAAACACTGGATTGGGTGGCTTTGGCCCCCAGGGGTAGGCGGCAATCGAGGTGAATTCCTTGCCCCGGGGAACCGCGCCGGTCGGGGAAAATCGAACCCCGAACTCAGATTTCCGTGTGCAGTTTTATCCCACCTCTAAACCTTCGGGCCCCGCGGCCTTTCGATCATGGGTTTTTCCCGATTTTTTTTGGCAAATTAGAGCGGGGGTTTTTCCATTTCCCTTTCCGCCGGTTTTTTTTTTTTTTTTTTTTTTTTTTTTTTTTTTTTTTTTTTTTTTTTTTTTTTTTTTTCCCCCGGTCCCATCTCTATTTACCCGGCATGTTGGGCGATTTGGGTCCCCCTGGCTGGGCAGGAAACGGGTAATTCCCCTTGCTAAGGGAAACAACGGGGCGGTCGGTGATTTAAACCTCAAACTCAGATGCCGTCGTGAATTTTTTTGAGTCCGGCTCAAACCCATTGGGCCCACCGGGGCCCCCATATATATATTAAATATTATAATATAAAATTATATATATATATATATTATAATTGTGGTGTGGTTGTGTTGTTGTGTTTTGTGTTTGGTGTGGGCAACACACACACACCACCACAACAACACCCCCCCACCACACCACACTAACACCACCATATATATTTTACAATACCAACACACATATATGTGTAATTATGTGTTTAATTATAATATATATATAATATAAATATTTTAATTTTAATATATGTTTGTGGGGGGGGTGTGTGTGTGTGGTGGGGTTTTTTTTATCTCGTATCTTTTATCTATTACAAGTGTCGCACAAAAACGCACAAAAACCTACAGCAGCAAGAGACAATCCCTCTTATTCTACCAAAATCCCAGCCTCCCATTTTTCCATTTGCAAAATTCCAAAACCCCTAGAAAAAACCTTAAACTGGGGACCGGGGGGAAAAATCCGTTTTCGTACCATTCGTCACGCCACCCCGAGCTGTTAGTAAAAAAAAACCCTCGCAAGTGTCAACTGCTCAAATAAAATTTGTTTTTTTCAAACCTTTTTGGGTTTAATTTTTTTCCAATTTGTTCGGGACCATAAAAGGAGGGAAAAGCACAGAAAAAATTATTTACCCGGGCGTGTGCGGGATCTGTAGCGTTTCACAGCAAAAAATAGTGTTGTGATCGAGGGCCAAATTTTTATTTATTGAAATTTCTGACCGTATTAAAAAATCAGTGTAAATCTCGACGGGGAAAAGTTTTAATAAATATAATTTTTTATTCATTTTCATTAGATAATCTTTGGGAAAAAATGTTTTTTATTGCGTTTTTTATTTGGAGGTGGGTGTGTTTACGTTTGGTATTTTTTCATCAAATTTTCCTTCTTTTGTTTGATTTTTTCAATTGAAAAATTTTTGTTGGTTATATTATAATATATTTTTATTAAAAATTAAAATTATATATTTTATATATATAATTATATATATTATAAAAAATTATAATATTTTAAAATAAAAATTATATATAATAATATAAATATAATATAATATATATAATGCACTAATTTTTATCTATTAATATTTTTTATATAAAATATAATATTTTATTTATATTAAAATTTTTCACACTAAAAAAACACACACAACTTGTGTGTGGTGTGTATGTGTGTGTGTGTGTTGGTGTGTGTGTGTGTTGGGGGTTTTTTTATATATATTATATTAAATTTTAAATTTATATAAAATTTGTAATTTTAAATGTATATTTATATATATATTTTTATTTTATATATATATTTTATTTTATTATATATACCTAAAAATATACTTATTGTATAACACATATATAATATATTATTATATATAATTTTATATATTATATATATAATATATAATTATGTATACTTTATTTTAAAAAATAATAATATATTATATATATTATATATATATATCTATTATTTTTAATATATATAAAAATAATACACAACCACACACACAACACACACACCACACAAAAATATATTGTGGTGGGTGTGTGTGTGTTTTGGGGGATTATATATATTATATATATATATATAATATTATATATAAATATATATATACTTTATAAAATTTATAACTTAAATTTTTATATATATATATATATATATATATATTATTTTTATTTTAAAAATATTATTTATTTGTGTGTGTAACTAAAAAAATTTTACATATTTTGTAAAATAATTATTATAATAAAATATATATTATATATTATTTATTATATACTGTATATAACATATATAATAAAATATAATAATATATTATTATAATTAATTTTATAATATTTTATTAAAATATTAATATGTATATATATATTAATATAAAAATATATAAATTTTTTATATTATAATTAACCCTATACCCCGTTATGCATAATATAATACATATATTATATTAAAATTAAAATATATATAATTATTAAAAATTTTTTTTTTCGGGGGTTTATGTTGGCCGCCGTGATCACACACAACACACACACACCCACACACACCCCAAAATATAATATTTTATTAATATATAATTATTATAATATAACATATGTTGTTGTGTGTGTACTATATTATTATATTAATTTTATATTATATATTATATATATAATTATATATATATTGTGTGTTGGGGTTTGTGGGTGTGTGTGTGGGGGTGGTGTTGGGTGCGGGTTGTGTGGTTGGTTGTTTTGTGTGTTTGGCTTTGTTTTTGTGTGTGTGTTGTGTGTGTTTGTGTGTGTGGTTGGTTTGTATGTGTGTGTGTGTGTTGTGGTTGTGGTGTGTGTGTTTTTGTGTTTTGTTGTGCATGCGTATATATTATTTTTTTTTATAAATAAATATAATATATATAATTTTTATAATAAATAAAAAAGAGATATAGAGAGAGAGAGAGAGAGAGAGAGAGAGAGGGAGAAGAGTTTGGCCCGGAACACCCACACAACCCACCCACAACACACACCCACACACCACACACAAAACATATATAATATATTTATATAATAATTATATATTATTATATTATTAATATGTATTGTATATTAAAACATTTTAATTATTTTATATATATATATATAATTATTATTAAAAATTTTTTGTGTGTGGTGTGGTGGTGTGTGGTGTGGGGTGTTTGTGTGTGTGTTTGTGTGTGTTTTTGGTTGTTTGTGTTGGTTGTGTGTTTTTTTGTGTGTTTTTGTTTTTGGTGGGGGTTTGTGTATGAAAGGTGTTGTGGTGTTGTGTTGTGGTTGGTGGTGTGTTATTTATTTTAATATTTATATTATATATAACAAAAAATTTATAAAAAAATAATTAATATATTTTTGTATGTTGATTATATAGTATGATGTATGTTGTATGTTTATGTTTTTGTGTGTGTGTTTTTTCAATTATATTAATATATTTTAAAAAATATACTATTTTATATTATATATATGTTATAATATAAATAAAATTTACTTATTATATATTTTTTAATATATATATACACCTTATAAAAATTAATGTTACACCCCCACCACACACAACCACACACACACCATGTATATTATTAATATAAAATATTATCTATATATATAAAAATTTTATAATATATATCCTGTTATAATATAATTTTAAATAATTATTATATAAAAAAATTTTATTTTTAAATTTATTTGTATTTATAAAATATATTAAAATTAATATATTTTTTTTTTTAAATATTATATATTTTAATATAATATTATATAATAAATTATTACACACACACACCCACACACCCCCACACACACACACACCCCCACACACAAAAATTTATTATATTAGTATATATAATATTTATTTATATCCTGTATTAAAATAAATATTATATTATATATTAATATTATATAATTATATATTATAAAATTTATTTTTTAAATAATTATATAATATATATTATATAAATAAATATATAAATATGTAGTATTCTTTTATGAAATAAACATTTTGTGGGTGGTGTGTGTGTGGTGTGTTGGGTGTGTGTGTGGGTGTGTGTGTGTGTACTAATCTCATACAACATAATATTATATATAATTATATATATATTATATATATGTGTGTGTGTGTTTGTGTGTGGTGGTGTGTGTGGTGTGTGTGTGTGTGTGTGTGTGTGTTGTTGGTTTGGTAGACTGTCCTATATCTTATATCTGTTCACCAATTTTATTTTTTGTATCCCCAACCACGAAGTTATTCAACGTTTTTGTGTTTTGTATTTGCAAAAAAAAAGCCAAGTATCAAAAACCGATATCTTTTAAAAAAACCCGAAACAAAAGTGATAAAAGAATACCGTCATTATTTTATCCAGTAAATTTTAAAAAAATTTTTTCTTTTTTCCCCGGTAAAAAATTTGTTGACTGTCTTCACCGTTTTCTTTGCTCAGAGATTTTTTTTTCCCCCTCTCCCAGAACTATGAGTTTTCTCTTTAAATTTCGATGGACCATCTTGGAAATCTTTTCGCCCCGTTCTTTTCCCCGGGCCCAGGTCTTTTATTCTTGCATTTGGTTTGTTTAATAAAAGGGGTACATCTCCCTTTTTTACAGGTAATCCTGTAGGGATTTTAGAGTTTGAATAAGTAAGAAAAATTAAAAGTTTATTAATTTTAAATATATTATATATATATTTATATATATATTATAATATATAAATTACATATATTATAATATATATATATATAATTTATTATATATTATATATAAAACATATATAAATATATATAAAATTTTATATTATTTATTTTAAAATAATATAAAATATATAAATCTAAACATAAAAAACTTTTCCCCAACTTTGCCATCTTTCGGAAAAATTTGGGAATGGTACTTGTTTTTTATCGCGGAGAAATAGCTTGCATATATCCATTAATACTAGAATATGAGAGACATGTTCGTTATTTTTTAGTTTTTCTGTCATTGAGAAAAACACCATCTCCTAAATTTTCGTTTCTTTGCCCCAAACTCCCCCCTACATAGAGAGCGATTGTGTCCGTTTTAGTTAATACCAAAAGCAGGTTACGTTTCGAAAAAAGGCCTCATTTTTTTTACTGTCGATATTTTTGTTTTGGGGACGAACATCTTGTTTAAATTTGCAAAGATGTGGTGAAAAATTCCCCGGTGTTTTTATTTCGTGTCTTTTTTCAAGTTGATGCCCTTTCCGAGAAAAAAATTGAAAATATATTCTAATTAAACATAAAATTTTTTCACAAAAAATTTCTGCTTTGATGGCGTATCAATTGTACTGTTTTATTTTTGTTTTATCGGGAAAAAAATTTCTGTTTAAAAGTTAAAATTTGGCGAGCGAAAATGCACGCTTCACAAATTTTTTCTATCATGAACAAAAATAATTCGGACAAAATTTCCTCGATCCCAAGATTACTGATATATTTATTATCAAAAAGCAAACCCCAAATTAGGCATTTAAAACAATTGAAAAAATAACGAAAGTTCTTCATTTCCATTACTGTTTACGCAACGTATTTTTTTTGGTAGTACAACGACGTACTATTTACAATTTTTATATTGTATATAATATAATTAATATAATATATTATAAATTATATATATATAATAAAAATCTATATTTATATAAATTTATTATTTATATATAATTAAATATTATATATATATATATACTTTTGTGGCGTGTGTGTGTGGGTTTACATATTTGCGGGTGTTTGGGGTGTGTTGGTTACTATCTGGCGTTTTTGGTGTGTGTGGTGTGTGGTTTTTGTTGTGTGGTGTGGTTGTGGGGTGTTTGTGGTGTGGTGTGTGGGGTGGGGTTTTTGTGTGTGCAACAGCCTAAAATCACAAGCACTACAGTTTTTACCTTATTCCCTCTTCCAAAACCCCATGCCGACGCACACAACGGGGGATGGGAAATTTCCCCCCGACTCACACCCTTGGGCCCACATACAGTCGTTTCTCTAAGCAACATTTGGGGAAATGCTTATACCGGCTCGGGGAAATTTTTATCTTTATTTTTTCAGTGCTTTGTTCGAATGCTGTCTCTCGCTTCGACATTTTACGTTTTTCTTACTTGTCGGACGGGGTCAGACTTTGCCTTTTGTTTTTTTTATCGTGTTTACAGACCCGTTTCGCTTTTGGAGACTCTGACTACACTCAAGTGGGGGCTCATATCGCGGCCCGTTTTGGATAAAAAAATGGGGGAAGGGCGGTGGAGGGGAGGGGGGAGGGGGTTGAGGAAGAAAGGAGGAAAAAATTTGGAAATGCTTTATAGCAAAAGTATTCATTTTTAAAAAAAAAATGGGCATAAACCCCTCAAAACAACCGCGCGCACACACCTACCAGGCCCCACACCAAAGATTTTTCCATGTATATAATTTATACACAACGTTTATATATATAATATATTTTAAAATATATTAATTAAATTAAAATGTTTATAGTTATTAAAAGTAATAAATATAATTAAAATATATTATATATTTATTTATGTAGTTTTTGTGGTGTGTGGTGTGGTGTGTGTGTGTGTGTGTGGGTGTTGGGGTGTTTGTGTTGGGTGTTGTGTAACATTTTATAATATATATAAAATTTTTATATAAAATATATAATTAAAATATATATATATATTTTATTATTTTTATATTATATATATCTTTTTTGTTTATTGTTATTATCTTTATATATTTTTATTATATATTATAATATTTAATATTTTAAATATAATTAATTATATTATATATTATATAATTATAATTATATATATATACCACCACCACCAAACCCCACACACACCACACACCCCCACACAACGCCCACAAAACACACAACCACACACACACCCACACCCCACACACACACAAATTTATATATATATATATAATATATATATAAAATATATTTTAATTTTTTATATCAAAATATTATATTTATATATTATTTTTAAAAATTATATTAATAATTTTAATTTATTTATATAAAATATATATTTTTTTATTTATAATTTTATAAATTTATGATTTTGTATATTATATATCTATATATATATATATATATATATATTAACCTTTTAAAATTTTTTATAATTTTATATTAAAAGGGGTTTGTATTTGAAATATAATTATATTATTAATTTTATTATATTAATTATATATATATATATAAATGACTTTTATTTAATAATATATATATATATTTATAAATTTAATAGAAATATTTTATATATTAATTTTTATTAAAATTAATATAAAAATATTTGTAATTAAAATATATAAATTTTAAATATTATATATATAATTTTATAGATTATTATTAATAAACTCTATTTAAAATTTTATATTATAAAATTGGTTGTTTTTTTATATAAATTTTTTAAAATATATATATATATTTTATTAAAAAATATTACAAAAAATATATATATTATAAAAATATATTATCATATATATATATATATTAAAATTTTTATTTTTGTGTGAAAAAAAAAAAAAAAAAAAAAAAAAATATTATATATTTATTTTAAAATATCTATAATAATAGATTTTTAAAAATTTTTTAAATATTAATTTTTAATATAATATAATAATTATATATTATATATTATAATATATGTTGTGAACGGGGCCAAAAAAGGGGAAAAAAAACAAAAAAATTATTTTTAAACCTTATATATTTCATTTTAAAAACACTAGATTCCAAAAAAAATAATTTTGGTAGCCGAGGGTTTTTCCCGGAGTTGGCCCCTTTTTAGTTTACAGATTCGTTAAATATTAATTTTTTTTT
>NW_023643076.1:7500-9447 GCF_015228065.2 Penaeus monodon | reverse complement strand
CCGCCGCAGGCCACCACTGTGGCGTTTCCGAGCGGTCGTAGGCTTTACTTATTTTTTATCTAATATTTAACATTCCACAATTAAATGGTAAACTGCCACCACTGACCTTTGAGGAGTGTCAGGTCTCCAATACTTGGGATTAATTGATATCAAGAGGAAAACTGAAAGATTGTTTTCATTTCAATATTTATTGACTTATTCAATATTGCCTTAATCTTGGGTTCTAGAATTTTCTAAGTTAAAACTTGGGAGATCCGTACAATAATTGTTCGAGTAACTCACCGGGTAACAGGTTCAGATGCACCTAGTGTGGGGTCTGCTCTGAGACTGACGACTTTTCGTCACACATTTTGCCGCTCAGCCTGGCTCTCATATCTTTCTCTTCTTTTCATTGTTTTTTTTTCCATACACATTTCTTCATTGGTTATTTCTTGTCCAAAGACCATATTCCTATGGTTAAGACACGCCTACACTAACAACAGTACTCTGTTGTCCATGTTTTCCCACGTCTGATCCTGAGCCAGGTCAAAAAGCTATTACTCGTGTCCACTTCGACCGACAGGTCATTGGGGTGCGAAACCACATACAAAGGTTAGGTCTATCCGCCATGTGGTGTACATCTGGGTAAGACTCTCTTGGGTTACTTCACTTGTTTCAATATTTCACTTGTTAAGGGATACCCCAGGCGTTACACCACATATATATATATATGTATGTATTATGTATGCATGTATGTATACGTATACAGACATATATATATATATATGTGTGTGTGTGTGTATCATTATTATCATCAAGGGACTATTGCTGATGGGGGCGCATTGCTGCATCCATCCTTTGCTTCCAACCAAGAGGGTCCTTCATTACCTCATTACCTCCTAGGTCGTCCCACGGGCTTCCTCCACTCAGGATTGTCTCGCAAAGAGACAACCTGATGGGCAGAGTCATCCATAGTGACATGAGGATTATGCAAATAAGAGGTCCCATACCAGTCTCGCGGTGTAGCCGTCAGTTGGACACATGGTCCTGCTAACTGTACCTCATGATCCGGCAAAGAGACTTGTTACAAAAGGCATCAAGACGAGACTCCAATGCACTAGGTAGCGTCCAGGTTTCGCTTCCATAGAGCAAAACTGGCAGTATCAAGACCTTGAAGGCACGTAGCTTGGTTCTTCTGATACATACCGACATCTTGTGTATCAAGTTCATGGCGTTTGCTGCGAGACCAATCCATCTACTGACTTCTTGGTCTGACAGCCCAGAGACATGGACATGGACTGATTGAACGGGCCCCAAAGTTCTGAATCTTGGCCTTGGTCCAGGAGACGTCTTGGCCTAAGGGCCTCGTCTCATTGCTAAATGCATCAAGAACCGCCACTAGTGACACCAGAGACTCAGATAGGATAGCAGCATCGTGGGCAAAGTCAAGATCTGAGACCTTGATATTGCCCAGTGTTGTTCCACACTGACTTTGGATGGTAGCTCTGCCGCAGTCCATACAAGTGTTGAAAATCTTGGTGCAAGGACACAGCCTTGCCTCACCCCTGAATTAATAGGGAAGAAGTTTGACAGCCTAGAGTGGCTAATGGAGGGACGAGGAGTTTTGAAGTGAACCCATAGGGTAGCCACTATCAGCCTATGGTCAGTGCCACAGAACTAGGCACCCTGCAATTCTGAAGGATCCTCCTCTAAGTGTTGACAAGAATGTGGTCAATCTCCTTGGCCACAGTACCCATATTGCTATACCATGTCCAGCAATGCGGGTTGGAGCACTGATACCAGGAGCCAGAAATCCTCATTCTCTGGGACCTAGCATAGGCCCGGAGAAGGAGTCTGTTCTCACTGCTGGGATCACCACCCGAGCCATCTCGTAGCGAGCTCGATCACAGCCAGATACCACATTGAAGTCGCCCAGAACAATGCGAATGTCTCACCGGGGACAATTGT
>NW_023643075.1:5000-9448 GCF_015228065.2 Penaeus monodon | reverse complement strand
CAAACCCAAAACCCAAAAAAAAACCTAACCCAAACCCCCCCAAAAAAACAAACCAAAACCCCAAAAAAAACCAAAAATCCAAAACCCCCCCTTAAAACCAATAAATCTAAAAACCCCGAACCCAAACCTTTTTTTTAAATCCTAAAAACCAAAAAAACCCCCTAAAAACCTTTTTTTTTTTTTTTTTAAAAAAAAAAAAAAAAAAAAAAAAAAAAAAAAAAAAAAAAAAAAAAAAAAAACCTCCCAAACCAAAAAAAAACCCCTAAAAACCAAAATCTAAAAACCTAAACCTAAAACCAAAAAAAAAAAACCCAAAAATCCTTTTAAAAACATACCTAAACTAACCTTAACTAACATAAACCTAAACCTTTAAACCCTAAAGGTATCCTTGTTTTTTTGCAAACGTAAGTAACCAATTTTATATATATATGTGAATATGAGTGTGTGTGTGTGTGTGTGGTGTGAGTTGTGTGTGTTGGTGTGGTTGTGTATCTATATATAGTTAACGGGAAATATATAGTTTTCACATTTTAAGATCTAAAAAACAATTTTTGAGTGTTGCCTGTGTGTTGGGGTTATACTACTTTTCATATATATATAATATTTTAATATATATATTTATATATATATATTTTATATATATTATATATATCTATATTTTAAATTATATGTATAAATTAATATTTTTATAATATATATTATTTTATTATTTTATAAAATATTATATATATACACTTACCCTTCTAAGATTTGGTGTAATGTAATATATATAATATTCATTAATGTGTTAATATGTATTATAATATATATAATAGTAAAATATATTAATATATATTATATATAAATATATATATAAAAAATATATTTTTAAAAAAATAATAATGTTCGATAAATGTGTATATATATATATATATATATATATATTTTAAAATATAAAATTATATATATATAAAAAATTTAATATAATAATATTCGTAAAAAGCATATATTAAAATATATTTTAAAAATATATATTTTTAATATAATATATATAAAATTTAAATAATAAAGTAAAAAAATAAAATATATGTATATTATATATAATATATATTATTTTTAATATATATATATATATAAAAAATTATATTTTTAAATATATGCAGTATATCTCACTTTTCTCAGTCTGTGTCTCTTTTCCATTTTGTGTGTATATATATATATATTATAATATATATATATATATAATATATATATATATATATATAGATAATATATAATCACACACAAACAAACACACACACACACCACCAACAACACACAATTATATATATATATTATAATATATATTTTATTATATTATATTATAATTATATATATTATATATACATTTCAAAATACAATGCACGCATAGCAAAAATTTATATAGGGTAGAGACAAAAGTAATAAAACTTATATTAAATAATATATATTATAATTAATATATATAATTATTTATATAAATTACATATATACACATGTGTATATGGATATACAAGATATATAATAAATAATTATATATATATATTATATATAATAATATATATATATATATAGGGGGGGAAAGAAAAAAAACACAATACAAAAACAAGATTTTGAAAAGGAGACTACAGTTTCGAAAACCCACTAGATTCCCACCCTCATTTTGAAGAGGAAAGGGAGAAGAAGATTTTAAAGAGAGAGGGAGAGGCAAGCGGTAACGCGGGGCGGTGAGGACAGACGAAGGGAAAACGAGGGAGGTACATCGGGCGGGGATGGGCAACCCGAAAGGGGTGCGTACAGACCCCCGGGAGGAGTGATGGGGCGCAGAATCAGGGCCCGGGTTTATGGGTTTTAGAAGCTCATAGAGTCGGGGGTTGATGTTTCTGAACCTCTGATAGAGGTTCACTCCGGAAAAACGGGGTGTTTTCATCGGCAACGGGGGAATGTGGCAGCAGTGCTTTTCAGGGGGGCACTGGTCAGGGGAGAAGGTAGAGGCGCATAAACAGGCCGGGCCTTCTTCAGGTAAGAAGCAGGGGCGAGGACACCACCGATTTGCCCTTGCAGAAGCAAAAGGGTGAGTCCTCCCTGCGCGGGCTTTAAAGGGCCCTCAGGGTAACCCCCTGGGAAGGAAGGGTTAGGAGGAAAAGAGTTTCGAGGGCCGGGATGAAAGCACAGGAGGAGAGACAATCGGGAAAGAGTTCCCGTGAGGGATATGAAACGGTTTTAAAGGATAAAATAATATTTAGGATGTAAGGGGGGGAGGGCGGAAGCAAAGGGAAAAAACGAACCAAGGGGTGGAGCTGGTGAGGGGGAAAGGAAGAGAAGTAAGTTGGTGACAGCGTGGTGAGGGAGAAACGGGACCAAGACTGGGGCGGTAGGCTGGAAAGTTTTTGGGAAGGACGGGCCGGTTGGTTTTATATATATATATAAAATAATATATATATATATATATTAAAAATATATATTATATATATATATTTAAAATATATATAATATAATGCATATGCACGTATAGCTAAATAATGAAAAAGATAATACACACACACACACACACAAAAACCCCCACACAAACCCCACAAAAATATATATAAATATATAATATATAAATTAAAATATATAATAAATAAATAAGTGTGGTGGATGGGTGGTGTCATTTAAATAAAGTATTAATATGCATTAAAAATATAATAATAAAAAAATTTTTAAATATATAATAATAATATATAAATATATATAAAACAAAATAATATAATAAATATATTATAATTTTAAAGATATATTAAAAAGTGAAAATATTATAGAATATGAAATAAGATATATAACAATTTTAAACAATATGGTCACAAAAAAGGGGAATAAAAAGAAAAATATAAAAAAAAATTTTTAAATAAAATATAAAAATTAAAAAAGGAAAGTATGCATAATAGTAATATATAATATAAATATGTAATATATTAATATACAATATATATGATAAAACAAATATATATATATATAAATAAAATAAAAATATATATATATAAATATTAAAATATTATATAGTAACTATTAATATATAAAATATATAATTTTAATATATTAAAATTAAATATATTAAAAATATATTTATATTTATTAATTATTTAATATATATGTATGCATACTTTTCTATCTATTAATTTTCATTTCTTTTAACGGTAGGGTTTAGCTGAGCCGCCGTGGTACAGTATGTAATCAATTTCAGTTTTTCCCTTTTGATGCTCTTGGATGAGTATTGTGGGCCCCGTTTCCCTTTCCCCGGGATGCCGGTGTTACCTTTTTTGGTAACATTTTTCCATTTTTTCCGGGTTGGGGCCAGCCTGACTTGGGCTGGCCCGCCCCCCAGCGGCTAGGCAGGCAACGAGGTGAAGCTCCTTGACCAAGGGAAAAAACCCCCGGCCGGGACTCGAAGTCGAACTCAGATTTCCCTCGTGACAGTCCGACGCTCCCAAACCCCTCGGCCCCCCGTGGGCCTTTACGATCAAGGGTTTTCCCGATTTTTCTTTGGGAATTTAGAGCGGTGGTTTGCCATTTCCTTCCCCCCGTTTTTTTTTTTTTCGAGTCACATCCCTATTTTCCCGGCCTGATTGGGTGCCTTTGGGCCCCCCCAGTGGCTAGGCAGGGGAATCGAGGTGAAAGTTCCTTTCCCCAAAGGGAAAAAAACGCGCCGGCGGTTTATCGAACCTCGAAAATCAGATTGCGTGTGACAGTCTGAGTCCGAGCTCAACCATCGGCCACCGCGGCCCCCCCCATTTTACTATTTATCTACTACTACTTCATATAATTATAAAATAAAATTAAAAATAAAATATATTTCCTTTGTGACAAAGTAATAAAGGAAAACATACACACAACACACACACAACCAACATATATATAATTTTTATAATATAATATAATATAAAAAAAAAAAAAAATTAAAAACAAAATAACATAAATAAAGGGTATAAATTTTAAATAATATATAATAATATATAAAATATATATAAAAACGAAAATATTATATATTAATTAATAATTATATAATATAAATATATAATATAATATATATAATAAATATATATATATAATATATATACTATATAGAATATCATATATATATATGTATATATATACACTATATATATATATATATGAATACAGAAGGAAAACAGTACATACATATGAAATATATATCTACATATAGAGACAGTAGATATATTATATGAATATAGATATCTATATTAGATATAGAGAATATAGAGATATTATCTATATATAGATATAGAATATATAGGGTGTGTGTGTGTGTGTGTGTGTGTCGGGTTGGGTCTGTGTGTGTGGATATGTAGTTATGGTATATAATTATATATATATATCTAGAGATAGTATATATATATATCGATATATAGTAATATAGATGTATTATAGATGGATATATGATAGATATTTAT
>NW_023643074.1:7500-9449 GCF_015228065.2 Penaeus monodon | reverse complement strand
ACTTGATGGGCCCAAAAAAGAGGGCGTTTTGTTGTGCCCCCGCATACAGCGTACTTATTTTGAACAGACCTGGAGACTGGCCTGTTTCGCCAAAGTACTGCTTATCACAGGGGGCCCACACGGAACAGCATAGGTGCCCACCTTCGAGGAGGAAGGGGGGCTGGTATGGGACCAGGTTGCGACGGAGAGTGTTCACCTGGCGAAAGATCACCCTGCAGTTGAGAGGGTGAAGAGGGCGACGGAGAGAGTAGATTTCCTCAGTGTAGGGCAGGCTGAGGACGGGCCAGTGAGGAGTCTCTTTAGGAGGAGAGTCGTGGTAACAGGTACGCCGTGCCCTGGATAACGCGGCGTCGAGAACATGGCCAGGGTAGCCCATTTTGGAGAACGAGCGACGAAGGAAGACGACTCCCCCACCCAGGTATGGGGGTCACAGATGCGAAGGGCGCGGAGTAACAGCGAGGTGGCAACACCTCTCTTTACATGGAGAGGTGGTATGAGAAGAAGTGTACGTAATACCACTATGCATAGGCTTCCTGTATAGGGAGAAGGAGAAGGATCAGCAGAGCGATGGACTAGGGTGTCCAAGAAAGGGAGCTTGTTGTCAACCTCACATTCCACCTTGAAACGATTGGAAGGAGAGAGAGAGTTCGGGCTGCATCAGGAAACCCGGAAACATGGCAGGATCATGAGGCCAGAGAGCAAAGACGTTATCGACGTACCTCAGCCAGGATCGACGGCCGAAGGGAGATGGAAGGAAAAAAGCTCGACTCGAAAAATTCCATGAAAAGGTTTGCCAGGACTGGAGAGAGGGGAGAGCCCATGGCAACACCGAACGTCTGAGAGTAGGGAAACGACCTTCAAAGGAAAAGGAATTAGACAGACGAATCTAGTTTTGCATTGTGGGTTTTTTTCTTCCATATATATATATTTTATATATATATTATATATATATATTATATATTTATATATATATATATATATATAAAATTTTATATATATATATACACACACACACACACACACACACACACACACACAAAATACATATATATTACAATTATATATATATGTATATATATATATATATATTATATATATATATTTATATATAAAATATATGTGTGTGTGTGTGTGTGTGTGTATATATATATTAAAATATATATATAATATATTTAAATATTTTATAATTTATCATATATATATACACATGAACACACACCACACACAACACCACACACACACCACACACACATACACACAAAACACACACACAAAACACACACAAAATACCAAACCACATACAACACACACACCCACACACACACACACACACAACACACACACAAACATATAATATATATATATATATTATATATAATAATAATATATATATATAATATATATATATGTATGTATGTAAAATTATAAATTATTTCACACAAACGAGGGAAAGAAGCAGCGCATTTCTTTCAGTGTAGAATGCCTCCGCACTCAGCCATCATTCCCACAGAAGATTTTTAATCATTTGGGTTTCCCTCACACGCGCTCTCTCCGCAGTACCCGCCTGGCCTCTTACTTCGTTTTGCTTCCGCGGCTTTGCTTGACAGTCTTGGCGACTGCTGTGGCACTGGTGGTGATCCTTGTCTCTGCTCTCGTTTTCTACTCTTCTTCACTTCTTTTTCATAATCCTCGTCTTATATTCATTATTCTTATGGTGATAATTTCCTGCAATAATTACAAAGCTCCTATCATTTCTGGTATCACTGATAGTAATGATGAGAATTTTATAGTGAAAATATATAACATATTCACATTTGTCTTATTGTTATTCATAACAATATGAATGTAATGAAGACAATAATATCAAAAACAGTAGTAATAATATGAAGGATAGTTATGCTTTTTCATTGTTATCATTGAGGTTGTTATTGTTATTGTGTTTAATCATA
>NW_023643074.1:0-2500 GCF_015228065.2 Penaeus monodon | reverse complement strand
TTATCATACTTAAATTACAAAATAAATTTTTTAATAAACCTTTGTTAAAAAAAAATATATCCGCCGTGACCCCAAGAAAATTTCTATTCAATAAGTGATAAAAATATTTGCAATAAAATATTTAAAAATAAAAACCCAAGAAAAAACATCAGAAAATAAGGGAAAAAAAACCACATCCCTAAATAAAAAAATAACACGGGGTGAGAAAAAAACCTATAATAATTTAAAATACAAGACTAATATATAACGAAAATTTTAAATATTTTTAAAAACCATAATAAAAGAGATGAAAAAACAAAAAATGATTGAACGAAAAACGGGCATGCCATGACACCGCGAAATAAGTTTAAAACTACAATAAAAGGACAAAGGACTCAATGATAAAACACAAACTTAAAACACAATTAAATGTAATATACAAAAGCGAACTGTTACAAATTATCACAAGAGTAGTTAAAATAATTAAACACGGGAGCAATAGAAAACAGGCACCGGGATAACTATAGTAGCCCCGCGCAGGGGAAAACGTGGTGCCATAAAAGTTAAATGCGCGTGCAACTGGAGTGTGTCGCCCTCATCTTGGATTGCGACCACACACCAAAAATCCTATGTGCAGTCCAGCCAGTCAGCGTTTTAAAAATATGGGGATAAAAACCAACAAAGCAAATAGTTATATTTACAATGAAATAAGGTATATACATATGAGCATATGAACCTGTATAATGAGCATGAGCAATATATGAACAGACTATAATTGAATATGGAAATTGAATTAATTAATTAAAAATGGTAATTGGGAAGGGATGATTCTGGTGTGAGGACATTATCAATAAATAGATCTGATGATAATTAATCAAAAAACGGAATTGAAAACGACCTGCCAGAGCGACCTTCCAGTTTATTAATAGCGGGGTCGGGGACACACGACCAGACGACGGTGCAACAAAGATGATGATGATGATGATGATGATGATGATGATGATGATGATGATGATGATGATGATGATTTATGGATGATTTATGATGATAATAATAATAATAATAATAATAATAATAATATTATTATTATTATTATTATTATTATTATTATTATTATTATTACTATTATTATTATTAATAAAAAAAAATAGTAATGATAATTAAATAATAAAAAGAAATTAAATAATAATAATAATAATAAAAATAGAATGATAATAATAATAGTAATAATAATAATAATAATAATAATAATAATAATAATATAATAATAATAATAATAATATAATAATAATAATACGAAAAGAAGAAGAAAAAACGATAATAATACTAATAATCATATCAAATGAAATAATAATGACATTGATAAACATGATGATTTTATTAGTAGTAATAATAATACGAAATTATATGATAACAATGATAATACTAATACAGATACCAAGACTAGTACTTCTAATTATAATGATAGTAGTAGTTTGTAGTAATAGCAGTAGTAGTAGTAGTAGTTAACGATAACAACAACAACAACAAAGATTTCTTCTGCTACTAATAGAAATAATGATTATTATAAGAACAATGATTATGGAAAAATATATTAATGATAATATCATTACTATTATCATCATTACAGTCAACAAAGATGATGATGATAGTAATGATGTAATGGTAATAATGATAAGAATGACATGATAATGATAATGATAATAAAAATAATAGTTATAATAATAATAATAATAAAAATAGTAATAATAATAATGATAATGATAAAAATATAAAAATAAAAATAATAGTATAATAATAATAATAATATCAATACCAATAAAATTATAATATTAATAGTAGTAGTAGTGGGAGTAGTAAGTAGTAGTAGTAGTAGTAATAATAATAATAATAAATAATAATCAATAATAAAAATAATAATAATAATAATAATAATAATATAATATAGTAATTTAATGATTAATTTTAATAACAACAACAACAACAACAAAAACAACAATAATAATAATAATAATAATAATAAAAATTTAAAAATGATAATAGTAGTAGCGGTGTAATGCTAAAAATAAGATAATAATAATACAAACGACAATAATAATAATGGTGATAATGAAACCTATAAGAGAATGTTTTCTGTGATAAAATTTAAAGATATGGGAATGTCATTGTTCCAGTGGCTAAGAAAGGGGAATGTCGTGTTTCCAGTACTAAAGAAGGGAAATGTCAGTGTTTCCAGTGCTAAAAAGGGGAATGTCAGTTTTTTCCAGTACTAAAAAAGGGGGAAGGTCATGTTTCCAGTTTTTAGAAAATGGAATGTCAGTGTTTCCAGTACCGGGAAAGCGGAATGTCAGTGTTTCCAGTCTTAGAAAGGGGAAATTTGTCAGTGTTTCCAGTACTCAGAAAGGGGAATGGCAGTGTTTTCCAGTACTCAAAAATAGGGAATGTCAGTGTTTCCATAATCAGAAGGGGAATGTCTTTTTTTCCCCAGAAATCAGCGGAAATGTCGGTTTCATACTCAGAA
>NW_023643073.1:0-9450 GCF_015228065.2 Penaeus monodon | reverse complement strand
TTTTTCACCAGGTTCAGTAGGGCTCCCTCATCTTCTTCCCAATCCCATTCCCTTAAAACAGCCAGTGAACCCCCTACCATCTTTTATCCTCTACAGAACCCTACAATACCCCCTACTGAATTTCCTCGCAATATGCATGAAGGCCCTGACGGCATTCATTCCCGTATGCTACGAAATTTTCCATCTATCCCCTTATCTTTCCTACGGACAATCTTTAAAAATATTGGACCACTGGAAAACTTTCTATTCACTAGCTTGAGGCTCATATTTTACTTTCAGTAAACCTAATAAATTCAGCACCCCCCCGCAAAAATACCGGCCGCTGCTCTGATAGCTGCTAGAAAGAATGGTCAATCAACGACTAATGTTAGTCCCTTTGAATCCAACACTCTGCTATCTTTTTCCCAATTTGGTTTCCATCGTGCTCGAAGCACATTTAGAAAATGATATAACTTCTGCCTTGCACGCCACAACTCAGTGCTAGCCGCTTTCTTCGACCTGGAAAAAAAACAACATATAAAAAATATATCCTGGTATATGAGGAACGGTTGTGTTTTTATTAAATCTTTCTTTTTCAACCGTACCTTCCGCATCAAATTAGCCTCTTCAGCTTCCTAAATTTTTTCCCCCAATACGAAGGTGTCCCTAAAGTGAGTATACTTAGTGCAACATATTTTTTTCTAGCCATAATTGGCTTGTTTCCCGGTATTCCCACCAGGCATCCGATCCTCCTTGTATGTAGATGATTTTACATTTATGCATCGGAATTAATCTTTTCCCTGAGACAGTGATCATGGTTTTGGGGTTTTCCACCCCCAAACCTTCTCCATCCCTTTCTCGATCACGTATATGTCCTTGACTAAATTTTATATGATTCCCCTCTCCACTTCCGCTCCTCCAGGAAAATTTCCTTGGTGTCATTTTTGACTCCAGACTTTCCTGGCGAGACCACTTCCTCTACATCAAAGAGAAAACTCTTTGATGTACCCCTCCGACTCCTACAGATCATATATCGTGGGATTCAGACCGCAAAACTCTCTTCATCTCCATACTTCGTGACCCTCTCCACTCTTGATTATTGCTGTCATATCTATTCCTCTGCCTATACCTCTCTTCTTACTCGCCTTGATACTGTCCACCACTGGATACGCATAACCCTAGCACCTACCGCTCCTCTCTGTTTTAGAGTCAATACTTTTAGTCAGGCCCGCCTTCCCCCTCTCGACACCGTGGCCCTTCTATCTCTCAGAGCTATAAAATGCTTCATCAATTCTCCTTCTAAACTAAATGTCCCCCAAAACCCTCTCCCTTTATTTACTTTCCCTACCTTTTCTACCATAAAAACCCACCTTGGCTTATACCTTCTTTTGTATCTGCTCGTTTTCCCTGATACACCAAAATCAGACAGCCCCCTTTTTATCCTCCTCACTCATTCTCTCAACCATTTTAAACCCGCTCCTCCAGCACTCACGTTTATACAGATGGCTCCAAATTCCTCTTGGTGCTTTTTCCCTTACCTTCAACTCTCCACACCCACCTGAAACCAGCATCTTTACAACTGAGCTAAGTGCAATCCTCTTTGCATTTTAAGCATGTTATCCCTTCAAAATTTTCACCGACCCCAAAACTCTTTATTTTTTTATACTACTCAATTACCCTCTTGTCCGCAAAATTCAGAACCCCGACCCCCCTTGGCCCAAAAAGAACGAGCTGGGAATGCCTTGCCCGCTACGCACGGGGACCACTGCTCACACATTCCATCTCATGTCAAAATCTGATCACCTTAGCTCCTCATGAAATGTAATCTTTCAACCCCACATACCCCCTTTTTCTTGTCCCGTTTTCGAAACCCAACCTCGTTTTCCCCCGTTTCCCACCTCCCCAACCCCCCCCCCTTTTGGGGACATCCTCTCGGAATCTTCACCATTATGGGAAAAATTTTTTCCTTTTCTTTGCACACATATCCCTTTACTTTTCTAATTGCCCACCCTTAAAAACCCCTTTGCAAAACCCTTTTTCCATATCAACCCCCATAGTCACCTTCACCCCTTTTCCCACCCTACACCCTGTAGTACTGTTAAACCTTTTAAAATTTTTCCAATATTTCCTAATTTTAACCTTTTTCTGCACTTTCTTCACCATAGTGCTATATGACCTGATGTTACACATTTATTTGTTTTAACTTTGACCATTTAAATATTTCCTGGCCAGCAATGAAGGGTTTATACCTATAGGCGCAATGAGGCTTACACCTTTATCAAATAGCCCCATTGATTAAAAATTTTCCTGGATCTCAACCAGGCTTTCCCTTTTACCGCGATGAAAAATTTTACAACCCCCCCCTCAGCCTATATCCATCACCCCCCACATCAATACTCATTTTCCGGGGGATATTCCCTCCCCTCCAAATCCCCACTTCTCTCACCCCCACACTTTTTTTATCAACTACTGCTTC
Organism: Penaeus monodon; assembly: GCF_015228065.2. Classification (NCBI taxonomy): domain Eukaryota; kingdom Metazoa; phylum Arthropoda; class Malacostraca; order Decapoda; family Penaeidae; genus Penaeus; species Penaeus monodon. Next base: position 6,995 of record NW_023643073.1, on the reverse strand, counting down.
CAAGAACCTACATCCTCCTATATAATTCCCAATTACCCTTTTTTTCTTCTCACCCCCTTTTTGTCTTTTATACTTGTCCATCAGAAAATACCATATATTTACCTCACTTTCAAAACCACTGTCCCTTGCACAGTTTTTTGCATTTTTCTTCGCCGCGGTCCAGTTATTTCAGTCTATTCTCCTTTTCCCCTGTATTGACTTTGTTCCCTTTTTGAATTTCTAATTCCCCAACTCCAACCACATTCCTCATAGTCATGATTTTAACTGCGCCCCCTCTTTTGGTTTCCCCATCACTACCTCCTGGGCCGATCCAAATGCTTCCTCCAAACTGACTTTTTATTCTTTTTGAGATCCCCACACATTTGACATCCGCACGAAAATCGTTTCATGCCTTCTTTCCATTTAGACTTTAGTCCCCTTCTCCTACTTCATATGACCACCCCTTTAACCCCGAACTGGGTATTTTCACTTCAGCTTACTTTTCCCTATCTTCCCTTCCCATTCTCGTATTTACTTGCTAATTGTTTCCAATTACTGCCCTAAAGCTTTTACGCCTTCCCCAACCTCCTATGTTCTGTGATGGAACTTGATTGTTTAAAATCGCAGCCGGGGACAGATACCGCTGTAATTTTAGGCACCCTGGTCAGATATCACCCCTTTTCCCTTTTTAAAAGAGAAACCCGCCTGTTTTCTTTCCAGTCGGAACAGCAAAACTCCCTGTCCCTGCTTAGTCCTTTTTCTTGTTTGAATTTCATCCCTTACACTCACGAAGGCCTGACAGTATCATTACCGAGGTCCGCCCCCCCCCCGGGAATGCATACTGCAACCATTTTTAGCCAATATGGCGACAGGAAATTTTCCTCTTCACTGGCGGGAAACCTTATCCTCCCCTCTTTAACCCCCAAAAAATCGGAAATTTTCTCAAAATTTTCCCTCCTACTAACTGCTGCTTGTGGGGAAAATACTAAATGGATGGTTTAATTTCCTTTAGGGAGTCTTGAATCTTACAATTTTCTCTCTTTTTCCCAGTTTGTATTTCCCCCGTACCCGAAGTGCAGCGACCCATTTCTATTTTAAAATTATATTAAATCTGCATTTGCACGCCATGCCCTTTCCATAGTCTTTGACCAGGAAAAAGGGTATATACAAATGCGGCACATTTCCCAACAATTGTCCCCCCGAGGTATGCGGAACATGGGTCTTTTAAATTTTCCTCTGCAAAAGCCTTATTCAGGTCTTCTATATATCTCTTCCTCAGTTTGGTGTACCCAGGAGACTTTTGTGGTGATTTAACCGTTTTTCCCCCTGGCCCCCGCATCCTTTCCTACATGGTACGTCCCAAAACCCCCTTTTCCCCTTTTAGGAGCGCCCCTCCCTCCTTGGGGATATTTTTTTTTTTACTCCTCAGTAAAAATATTATATATATATATATATATATATAATATATATATATAATATATATATATTATATATATGTTATACTAATATATTTTTTATAAAAATTTTTAATATATATCTATTTTAAAATCTATATATATATATATATATTTTGGGGGGTGTGGTCTTGTATAATATATATATTATATATATAAAATATTATATAAATATATTTTAGATCAAAATTTTAAATATGATATAATATATATATATAAAAATTATATATATATAATATATATGAATAATATATTAAAAAAAAAAAAAAAAAAAAAAAAAAAAAAAATAATAATTATAATATATATATAATAATTTTGTTTTTATTAATAATTTTAAAAATACATATAAATAATAATATATATATAAATATATAAATAATTTTATGTGTGTGTTGTGTGTGTTGTGTGTGTAGTGTGTGTGGTGTGTGGGTTGTGTGTGGTGTGTGTGTTGTGTGTGTGTGTGTGTTGTTATGGTGTGTTGTGTGTATTCATATTTATACTACTACATATATTACTACAATACAATACAATAAAAACAATGCTACATACATACAACTACATACAACATAATACATACATACATACATACTACAAAAAACATTCAAAAATTACATACATACATCTCAACATACATAATACATACCCCAAAAACATACAAAAAACTACAAAAAATACATCCCCTTAAAAAACCAAAAAAACATACATACTACAAAAAACATACATAATAAAAATACATACATACATACATACATACAAAAACATACATTTACATACGTTTATGTATTTTTTTATACAGTATACATATATTTTAATATAAAATATTATATATATATATTATATATATTATTAAAATCCCCTATAAATAATAATAAAAATTAATTATATATATATATATATATATAATAAATAATATATAAAATTTATATTATTATATATATTTATTTAATAATATAAATTAAAACACACACACATGTAGTGTGTGTCCCCCCACCAAAGGCCTACGTCCACAACGGACCCTAAAGGCGATGAAGAAGTGGGTACACCCCACACACACACACACACAACAAAACAACACACAAAAACAACACACACACACACAAAAATATATAATATATATATATAATATATATAAAATATATATAAATGATTTATATAAATTTTTAATCATTAATAATATAATATCTATTCTATCTATTATCTATCTATCTATCTATCTATCTATCTATTATCTATTATCTACTATTATATATATATATAAATTTATAATATATATATATATATATATATGTATATATTCAATCCCAAATATCTAATATAATTATATCTATCTTTTTCTATCTATCTATCTCTTTTATTTATATTATATATAAAAATATATATATATATATTATATATATAAAAATATATTATATTTTTCTTGTGTGTGTGGGGGGGGGGCGTGGGGGTTTTTTTTTTGGGTTTTGGTGTGTTGTGTGTGTGGGTGTGTGGTGTGTGTGTTTTTTTTTATTACATACACCACACCACACACACACCACCACACAACACACACATACACCCAAAAAAAATATATGCATTTTTCCCATTAATTGGCACACTTATACACACATGAACAGAAAAGAACATACACACACACACAACACACCATAACACACGCAGTTTGCACAAATAACAAAAATCTTTTACCCAAAAGTATGTAGAATTTTGGGATTGGTTTTTGAAAAGAATTCTAGTTATATAAATTCGAGCAGTTTAACTTTGATTTTAAGATGATAAATATGTATTTTTCTATAACGATGAAAGATTAAATTGGACTCAATACACCCCTTTATTCAAAATTTTTCCTACGAAATTTACTGAATTTTAGGGTGTTTAGAAAGTATTTAATAGATTTAAACTTTTTTTGATTTCCGGTTCCGAGACTTCTTTATCAAGTAACCTAATGTTTAATCAGCGTCTCTGAGGGAAAACCCCAAAAAAACACATTGTTCCGGGCGCAGCGAACTTTTTGGGGTTCAGTATGTGAATTTTTCCCCTTTCCCCAAGGCCTCAGGAAATTGTTCGCCGACCAATTTTATTCTTTATCAATCGTGTACATTACATTAACGTTGCGCCCATACCTTGAGAAATCACTTGATTAGGGAAAAATATATTTGAAACTCTTGCTTTAGCTTTAATTAGGCTCTTGAAGTAATTAGTTTTTCTCATTTCAGAAATTCGATAATCATAGATAAAGAAGATGAAAGCGGAAAAGAGGGGTTTCCCGGGGAGCCTCTGCAGGGGGGAAAACTGAAGCGGAAATGAATTGACTGTAAACCAGCGCGATAAAGCTAATGTATACACATCGGTCTCTAAGAGAAAATACATTTGCCGGGGGCCGGCTGGAAGCGAGGCTCTTTTTCCCCACGTTTCCCCTCCTCCTGCAGCAGGAAAGGAATCTTGATGGTCCATCGGCGTGCAGCCGGCCTCAGCGCCCTTTTTCTTCTGCCTCAGTTTAATGTGCTTTCCTTCGGCTCCCCAAAACCCTTTTTTCGATCGTTTCAGCTTCTGAGCGAAACAGGCGTCATTCACAATATGTTTACGGGCATTGGTAAAGTGAAACGATGTGCATTAAAGAGACCCCGGTTTCATTTTTTGTATTGGGTGGAGAATATCGGAACTGCTACTGTGACTTTCGCTCATAGTTGCAAATATATACATTGTGAGACTGCATAAATCCAAAAATTTTTACTTCCGGGTTACTGAGATAAAATGAATGTTCACTTTCAGAAAAACTAAAAGATACATACATCAGGATAAGCGCACAACTAATAAAGCAAGGGAAACCACAGATGTAGCGATTTAGTACGAGTTCAGTCGGGGCCTATCAGTCCCCCGGAAGCTCTAGTAGGTAATAACCTACGAAAAAATATATATATATATATAGATATATATATATATATATATATATATGTATATATATATATATTTAATATATTATATATATATATATATATATTCATATGTATTATATCTGTGTGCCAGCCAAGTCAATGCCGGTCCCAAGCCTGGGTAAAGAGAGAGGTTGGCGTCAGAAGGGCATCCGGCCATAAAAGATATCTGCCAGAACCTGATCATGGCGACCCCATATAAGAATGGGATAAAGAAAAAAAAATAAATAAAAAGAAAAAGAAGGAAAGAAAGAAGAGAGAGAAAATATTTACTTCTTTAGAACGGTTCCTTGTAATAGCACTTTGTAAAAAAAAATCAAATAGGGTAGATATCCATTGCATTAATCATTCATTTCTCATGTAATTAAGTGCATCTATCTCCTGCCTCCGCGTGACTCTCATTAAAATGTGTCTTATCTATGTAAAAAAATGCAGGACGCAACAGCTGCGTGGACTCGAAACCCAAAAAGGCTTCAGGCTGGTTCTTTGCAAGGCTAATATGCGCGCGGGGTTTATGCAACGATTGTTGTTATTATCAAAATTACTTCAGATATTGCTATACTCTTATAAAAATTATATTTATATATCAGCGTAATAACTGCCATCATTCTCGTCATACTCATTGTTATTGATAATGATGCAATCGTCGTTTTTCTATTGTCAGAATTGCATTTTCATCTGCATTTGCACTTCCTTTAATTTTTAAAGGTGTATAACCGTTCGGACTAAAAAAAGAAAAAAAGAAAAGGAAAAGAGAACGAAAGAGGAAAAAGCAAAACCACCAAAAAGATTAGAGATTTTTTTTGAGTCGGGGCGGCCCCCCGCAAGGCCAAGCAAGATGTAATTTCTTAAATGATAAATCAGGTTTGGGCTAATCTTTTTATATTGCGAAAAAACAGTTCCTTTAATGGGCATGTGCGTCGCGATCGTACGTATATCTGTGTGTGTGTATGTACGTGTGTACGTGTGTGTGTGTGTGTGTGGGGTGTGTGTGTGTGTGTGGGGTTGTGTGTGTGTGTGTGTGTGTTGTGTGTGTGTGTGTGTGTGTGTGTGTGTGTGTGTGTGTGTGTCTGTGTGTGTGTGTGTGGTGTGTGTGGTGTGTGTTTGTGTGTGTGGGAGGAGGAGAGAGAGAGAGAGAGAGAGAGAGAGAGAGAGGAGAGAGAGAAGAGAGAGAGAGAGAGAGAGGGGAGAGAAGAGTGGGGGAGAAGGAGAGAGAAAGGAAGAGGGAGAGGAGAGGGAGAAGGAGAGGGAGATGGAGAGGGGAGAGAGAGGGAGAAGGAGAGGCTTAGTCTCACCACGCGAGCAACACGGGGGCGAATGGGATGCCCTACGGACGGGTGAAACAACAAGCTGGGACGAGAGGCCAAAAATAAAACAATATCGCGAGGATTCGAAATGACTTCCATACAGAAAATATGGTCAAGAGGAAAAGACAGATATGAAAAAAAAAAAAACAGAAGCGCCCTATGACTCAAGTGGCGAGATAATCATGGGCGGGGGGTGACCCCACGTGATGGACCAACAAAGCCAAAAAGAAATCACAAAAAGAAATTCTAATCGATCGCAATAAGCTCATAGTGAATCAGTTTGGGAACAGGAAATGAACTCGGCGGGCAAGTAGAAAAAATAAGAAGTGATAAATACAGTGTTAAAAATGTCTGGGGTATAGAAAAGTCCTGATGCGGGTATTTTTCAATATAAGAAATGAGTGATAACTAGCAAGGCGTCACCGGATGAGCTCCAAATCGAAAATAAAAGGACGCTTAGTGTCGGGGAATGTGATTTGGGGCCAGTAGCCATGGGCATTTTGGTTAGCCTGTTTGAAAATATTTTAGTGCAGCATCGTGATGGACATAGTGGACAGGAATTAGAAACGGAACACAGTGACATGGGAGTGCTATTCTGGAACATAGAATAGAGAGAGAGGATTAGGAAGAAAAATGAAGATTTATATAAACATGTATGAACAACTTGATTTTCAAATTTAACTAATGTTGTGGTAATATTGTTAATGGTTAATAGTTTATAAAAATTACTAGACATCAAGGTCAATATCATATTGGTTAGATATAACTTCTTATTACATTTAATGAGAATAGATAGGTTAGTTTATAAGTGTAATTAAATAATTAAGTGCTTTCTAAGATCGATAGCTCATCCCAAAGTGCTTGACAGTGACCAGTCCCGTATTTTCCGAGGATCGCAAGAACTGAGGGAGGGGGTTGATGAGGAAGGGGGTTAATGGGGGATTGGGGGGAGGGGGGGGGGTTTAATGGGGGGGGGCGTAATGGGGAAAGGGGAGAGGGAGTGTTGGGGAGGAGAAAAGGGGTTAATGGAGGAGGGAAAAGAGGTTTGGGGGGGGGATGACAGAGGAAAAAGCCGTAGACGGAGGAGGAATTCGAGGGAGAGGCAGGGTGTGGCTTTGCCGTCTCGAATCCCGTGGAAGACGGTAATTAAAAGGGCCTTAGAATGTTTGCATTTGCTTTTGTCAGATATACTTTTACTTATGATGTTTGATCATAATTCAATGAAATCAACTTATTTGTGTTGTTATTAACCATTGTTTTCTTATGTTATTTTTTTTTGTATAATTTTAAATTTCCCTTACTTGTCTGGGGATCTGATATTTGTGTTA
>NW_023643072.1:0-9450 GCF_015228065.2 Penaeus monodon | reverse complement strand
TATAAATATTTTTTTTTTTTTTATTTTTTTTTTTGTTTGTTGTTGTTGTTGGTTCATGTTATTGGTTTTGTTTTTTTAAAAATTTTTAAAATTATATATATTTTTTTTTTTTTTTTTGGGGGAATGTTTCTTTACCTTATCTCGCTTTCCCACGCTTAACGTCTGCTCCTTCCTTTGGGGTTTTTGCTTGCAATTCGGTTTTCCTTGTAATTCTTTTTTTTGAAAAATTCCGGGTTCCCGCCTGCCCCCCCCTAAATAGTTCCCCGTCTTCTCGACACCAGAAAAAGCAAAAGCGTAGCGAGAGAAACAACATAGACATCTACTATGTTTGTCGGTTGTGAATGCCTTTGCTACGAAAAAAAAGGGTGAACTTTGGTTTTTAAGTATGTATATGTTTGTTGATTTAAATTTGGAAAGAGAATGTGTGGGGATGATATTTCTTCCCTTGAATCCCATTTTTTGGGAAAAAAATGAACCACGACGAGAGAAATACAACTTTTTTTTTTTTTTCTTTTTCCCTTTTAATTAATTTTTTTCTTCTTTTTATCAGCAAGTGAAATTCATTCGGGCACAAAGATTATGAATCCCAAAAACCCCAAAATTTGGATAAAGTTTTTCTATTAAAAATATTATTTTTCTTTAAAAAAAAAAATTTTATGCAACCAATTTTAAGCTTGGTGAGGGAGGACGAACAGCTTTTTTGAAAAAATTGAAATGTGGCTTTGTAAAAATTCACATTTTAAATTGAAACAACATTTGGCATTTTCACGATTGTAAAAAATATAGAAATATGCCACAAAAATATAAATACAAGCATTTGAAAAGGACAATACTGTATTAAAAAATCCTGGGATTGTTATACTCGAAAAAAAAAACTTTAATGTTATTGCCCCGGTATCTTTTTCATTCCGCTTTGGTTTGCCATGTGTAGCTCCCGGGAAAAAGAAAAAAAAGGGAAATTCATTCTTATAACAAGCGTGACGTGGTTTTTGTTTTGTTATAACCCTCCTGAGGGGTTTTTGGTCCTCTTAATGTGCTTGCAGTCAAGTTTTTCATCCCCAAGTAGATGGGTCGGAACTCGCCTTCGATAAGACCAAGACTCAAATAGGCTTCGAAGTGAACCAATTATCCAAGCAGATGAGAAAGGGAAAAAAAAATATTCCCAATCGACCCAAAACATCAGTATGAAACTTTGAAGTGACCAATCTTCCAAGCAGATGAACAAAAGGAATATGCGAGTCTCGGAATTTAAAAAACCCTTTTCGAAGCCAGCTGGGGGCATTCGCGATTTCGAAGTGCTGATTTACGCAAAAAAAAAAAGCATGGCGTTTGATTTTCGATTCCATTTACTTGAATAAACGACAAAGGGCTACATAGAGAATTGGCCTGGTTTCCATCGAAGGGTAAATAATGATAAACAGGTATACGCGTTTTAAAAAGCATAAATCGATCAAGAAAAAAAGATACCCTTGTTTACTCTCCATTTGCTTTATGAATTCTCTCATTTGTTCCCTCGTATACATCATCCGTACAACCACTTTTTCTTTATGAAGGTCTTAATTATTTTTTTTACACATTCCCGCCCTCATTTTTACAGCTTCTAAAACACAACAAAACCCTTTTTTTCTATTAAAACCTTCCTCTTCCTCAATTCTTTTCTCTCCTGTCATCCTTCTCTCTATTTTGCTTCTGGTTTCACCCAGTCCTTTGTAGGATTTGTTTTTCTTCACTTTGTTTTTCTTTTCGGCAGGCGCGAGGCTATTTACTCGTATACTTCAGACTTTATTGTGCATAAGCCTGGATAACCTCTCGATCAGCCGAGATACAATAGCTTGCGGAGCTTTTGAAAATCTTGCCAACTACCGGCAACACTTTTTTTCCAAGTCCCTTTCAGATCCTCAAGTAATCTATCTTGCTTCCCTCAAACCTGCAACTTCTCTCCGTTCTCTTTTATCTCCTACTTCTCTTCCCATCCGCAATTCGGCAATTTTACAACCGGAATTCATTTTATGTTATATCCTCCATCGCGCTCTTATTTATGTATTACACTATTTGCAATGCCGCTTTAAAACAACAAAACACTTACAAAAAAAACGTTCATAGTCGACACAACCTCCAAACCTATAATTTGCTAGATCTTAAAGTGCCTACATCCACCCCCACTCCCCACCCCATCCCCGCCTTCGCTCCCCCCCTCATCTCCTTAGTAATTTGCTCACCTCTAAAGTGTTTCAGATTACCTTCCCCGCCCCCACACCCCCACGCCCCCACATCCCTCCTAACTCCCTACTCCCTTAACTCCTCTTCTCCCCCCTCCTACCCTTACGCTGCCCCACCCATTCCCCAGCAGTCGCACGCTCTTAGCAAAGGAGTTTATTTGACTCTACTTTCACATTGTCTTGGTCTAATGACCGTTTTAGACACTGGCCACACTCGCTTGTGCAAATACGCGGGAAACAGAGGTCATTCTCTCTCTGCTCTCTCTCTCTCTCTCTCTCTCTCTCTCTCTCTCTCTCTAATCCCTTTATCTATTCTATCTACTATCTATCAATCTCTCTCTCTCTCTCTCTCATCTTTCTCTTTCTCTTTCTCTCTCTTTCTTCTACTCTCTCTCTCTCTCTCTCTCTCTCTCTCTCTCTCTCTCTCCTCCTCCCTCTCTCTCTGTCTATCTAGCTATGTATCTATTTCTCTATCTATCTGTAATATCTATCTATCGACCAATATCAATCTACTATTTATCCTGTCTCTTTCTTTCTCCCTCCTCCTCCTTCCCTCCCTCCCTCCCTACCTCCCTCCCTCCTCCCTCCCTCCCTCCCTCCCTCCCTCCCTCCCTCCCTCCCTCCCTCCCTCCCTCCCTCCCTCGCGTCCTCTCCCCCCCCCCCTAGAGCTCCGGCGAAGAGACCAAGCGAGCGATTTCGATCCCGAGGCAGCCGCGGCGTGTCGCCTGCAGGGGATAATTGAGTCAGTCGTGAGTCAAAGTTTTACCAGGTTATAATCGCCATTAATTATCTCCGAGGCTGTTGCCTTTCCCCTCCCTCCCTCGCCATCCCCTCCTCTCCTCCCTCTCCTCTCTCCTTCCTCTCCTCTCCTTCCCTCTCCCCTCCTCTCCTTCTCTCCTCTCCTCTCCTCGCCATCCTCTCCTCTCCTCTCCTCTCCTCTCCTCGTCACATCTCTCCTCTCCGCTCCTCTTCTCTCCTCTCTCCCTCTCCTCTTCTCTCCTCTTCTCTCTTCTCCTAAACTATCCTCTTCTCTCATCTTATATCTTCTCCTCCCACTCCTCTTCTCTCCTCTTCTCTCTTCTCCTCCCTCGCCCCCGCGTTATGCTCACTCACACCTTCCTCGGTCTTTTCGATTTTTTCCCCTTGTCTTTCGATCTCGTTTATCTTTGTTTACTTTCGATCTCTATTTTAGTCTCATGGTCATCTTTGTTCGATTTTTTTTCATCTCTACTCTATCTCTCTCTCTCTCTCTCTCTTCTCTCTCTCTCTCTCTATCTCTCTCTCTCTCTCTCTCCTCTCTCTCTCTCTCTCTCTCTTTCTCTCTTGTTGGTATCCATGTACGTCGTTTGTATATAATTTGTTGGTTGTTGTGAGCAACTAATGTCAAGTAAAGTCGGACGCTTACATTCTATCTCTCTCTTGTGGTATCTCTATTTTTATATCTTTCCGTCACTTTTCCTTCCCCCCTCTCTCTATCTCTTGTTCTCTCTCTCTCTCTCTATCTCTCTCTCTCTCTCTCTCTCTCTCTCTCTTCTCTCTATCTCTCTCTCTTTCCTCTCTCCTCTCTCTTCTCTCTCTCTCTCTCTCTCTCTCCTCTCTCCTCCTCTCTCTCTCTCTCATTATTCTCCCTTTCTCTTTCCCTCTCCCTCTACCTCTGTCCTCTCAGTTTTTCCCTCTCTAATCCTTTTCGTTGGCAATGAGCGGTCTTGTTTCTCATACAGAGCATAAGTCACCATTTCCAAAAGTCTGACCAAAGGAGGGGGAAGCGGAATGCCATACAGAGCCTAGCAACGTTGCACCTTAGACATGGACGAAAGTGGAGAGTTAAAGCAGAAAACACGCTTGCGGGATAGTTCGAAAGAGTATCTAAAAAAAAAAAAAAAAAAAAAAAACGAAAGAAAGGCAAAAAAGGCAAAATGATATATATTACCTTCAAATATGCAAAGATCAAATGAATTTTGCATAGAACTTGTCAACATCAGGAAGAATCGGATAGATTTAAAATAAACCCTAAGATTATCATAGGATGTTAAGTCGTGACGGTTTATCATGAACACTTATACTTTAAACTCGAGATGCAGTTCGAAAAACTAGTTCAGAAGAATTTCGACAATGGTCGTTAGGGGGCCCGAAAGGTAGCACTAAGGTCCTGAGCTAAGGTCAAATTTTCAAAGAGGCTCTCTGCGTAAAATGTATAATTACTACGATAAGGACCATTAAAGCTAAACTTCCTAACTTTGATGTTTTACTTTTTTTTTCTCTTCTTTTTCAGTCTTTTTATTGGGTGCACGCCAGACGACATAAGGGTTTCCATAAGAATACAAGAGGCAGAAGTTGAAGTTCAGTAATAAAAATCGTCTCGAGTAGAGACAGATCTCTCAAAACCCAGAATCGCCTTAGGAAAAATCAAAATTCAAATAAGAGGATGATAAAAAACAAAGAAAAAAAAATAGGGAATAACTGCCTTAAACTCCAGAGCAGGATAATCGTTATGCTAATGGAAGGCATAAAACCGGAAAAATCAACCCATCATCGAGACGCAACACCTCGCAGCGTTTCCCGCAGCCCCCCCGAGTCGCATCTTGGAAGTAATGGGGAAGCGGGAAATAGCCTCTTTACCCGGACGGTGCTGTGGAGGAGAGTCGGCGGCACCATATCTGATTAGGAGGACGTCCTGCTCTCCCCCATGCTCGGCCGGGTCCTGATGGACTCTCAGTTAAGGCTTTCTTGCTTTCTCATCCTTCTTTCGCTTCTCGCTTCGAGCATCTTTTTGTCTTTTTTTCTTGTTTTTTGTTTGTGTTTTTCAGTTATTTCCAGTCTTTTGTTGTACTACTTGTTTCTGCTTACATGATTTTCTCCTATCTTTTTTTTTTTACTACTCTTTTTTCTAACATTCCTTTATGCATTTTTCACGACTGTTTCCTAATCTCTTTTTGTTTCCTTCTTCTACTTCCTTTCCTACTCTCACTCTCTTCTTTTCGCTCTCCTTCCTGTGTCTTTTTCATGCATCCACTCGTTTTCGTTTTCATTCCCCCTATATTGCCCTCGTTTGTTTACATCCGCATTATTCTCTTTATTTGCCTCTCCTCTCCTCCGCTTCTATTCAGTTTTGGCCTCTCGGTTCCTCTCCGCGAGGTCATTTCGCTATTTTTCTTTTCTTTGTCTCTCTCGTTTTTTCTTACCTTTCTTATGCTACTCTTTCTTGATTATTTTAATTTTCTTTCTTATTTCCTATATATGAAGATGCCTATGTAACATATGAATGTGAGTATATGTGGATATTATGTATGTTGTGTGTGTGTGTGTGTGTGTATATATATATATATATAGATGGATATTATATAGATAGATTGATATATATGATAGATATTATATATATTTATATATATTATATATATATCTATTCTATATATATAGATATATATTATATTAGACAAGACATATACATAATATATATAGATGAGAGAGTATCGGTATAGGGTATGGATACATATACATAAAATATACATAACATACAATATATATATATATATATATATATATATATAATATATATATATATCAATATAAATGTGGATGTGTGGTGTGTGTGTGTGAGTGTGTGTGTTTGTGTGTGTGTGTGTTGTGGTGTGTGCGTGTGGTGTGTGTGTGTTATTTATATATCAGTCCATCTTCCGGGTTTATGGCATCACCGATCTCATTTCTCTTCGCCAAGGACTCTCATTCTCTTCGTCTTCTTCTCTTTCCTTTCGAATGATGCAAAAATTCTGAAACAGAGACTTCCGCGGCTTCGTTAGAGACATCGTTCTTCTGGGAAACCAGCCGGGCTTTCCGTAAGCGAAAGGGTTAATGTGAGGGTATAGGTCAGGCGATGGAGAGCGCGGGAGATTAAGCGAGGAATGCGAAGAGGAATTAGAAAAGTGGAGAAAAGCAGTCAGAATTAGAACTTAAGTTTAAAGATGGTGGGTAATACGAATACAGGGTGTTTGAGTCGAGAAGGGAAAGTTCAAGTAAAGAGGAGAAGGAAATTAAATAACGAATAGAAAATGCACAAGTGGAGGACACAAATAGACGATTGGTAGGACGAGGAGAGAGAGAGAGAGAGAGAGAGAGAGAGAGAGAGAGAGAGAGGAGTAGGAAGAAGAAGAAGAAGAAGAAGAAGAAAAAGAAGAAGAAGAAGAGAAGAAGAAGAAGAAAAGAAGAAGAAGAAGAAGAAGAGAAGAAGAAGAAGAAGAAGAAGAAGAGAAGATGAAGAAGAAGACAGGAAGAAGAAGAAAACATACAAACAAGAAGACAATTAATAAGCCCCCCCCCCCCCTATGACAAATGTTAAAATAAGATAAAAGATAACTAATTATAAAGATAAGGGCAAAAAACACAACAAAACACCCAATATCAGCGAACGGACAACGATAGGAAGCAAAACAAAAAACATATCAGACAAAAAAGTGAAAATACAATTCTAAGTAACGAAGGAAAGTGGGCAGACTACAGTTCACAGGGTCAAGCAAGGTTCTGGTCGCTCTTCACTACTCAGTTACCATCACCTGAGCACTCCACGGCGCTCACCTGAGAAAACTAGTCAGCCTCTTTCCCTTCCTTTATTACTTATCCGCTTTTTCCTTTCTTTCTTCTCTCGTCTTTGATACACTATATACTCATATACCTAGCCTACCCATTTGCAGGATCTTTTAGATGTGTCTTTTTATCTGCATAATGCCTCATTCCTAAAACAATCACAAGACTGGCAAAAATACAAGCAAACATTTCGTACCACGGTCAATCATGACATGGGTTGACTTTCAATCTGTTATATAGTCTGTGTGGTTGGGAAGCCTGATGTCTGCGTTCGTAGGAGAGAGAGCAGAGGAGAGAGAGAGAGAGAGAGAGAGAGAGAGAAGAGAGGGAGAGAGAGAGAGACGAGAGAGAGAGAGAGGCGGAGATGGAGAGAGAGGGGTGGAGGAAAATAGAAAGAGGGAGAGAGAGAGAGAAGGGAAGGAGTGAGAGAGAGAGAGAGAGAGAGAGAGAGAGAGAGAGAGAGAGGAGAGAGAGAGATTTTTGGGAGAGAGAGAGAGAGAGAGAGACCAGAGAGAAGGACAAAGACAGACAGACAGACAGACGGGAGGGGGTGAGGAAAGACCGGCAGACAGAAGGACAGAGATTGCTGAGCCTGAAGATAACGAAAAAAGGTAAAGTGATAAAGACAGAAATAACAGCCATGTGGAAAAGAGAGCAAGTAGGGAAAGGACAGACAGAAGGGCGGCAGAAGTTTGAATCCTGTGAAATTGGACTGTGAAATCATTTGCTGCCTTTTTCCCAAGCCACGTTTTGTTATAAGTTATATATTAAAATTGTCTTTGTGTATTGATGGCGACTTACATTTTTTGGACAGATTTAATTATCCATTCAATTATCCGCTCGTAATTATGTGATAAATTTAATTATGAAATTGATTTTAGTGACTTTTTAGCATTCCATTTATTTCCCAGAACAGAGCGTGCTGATACATGATCCAGCCGTTGCAAAAATGCATGCAACACTCGGACACGTCCACGCTCCAAAGACACAGACAAGCACACACACACATACAACAAAACACACACACACACACACACCACACACACACACACACACAACAACACAACACACGCAAATCAACCACAAACACACCACACACAAACCACACACACACACACACCACACACACACACACACACCAGCAACACACAACACTTGCACATACAGTACATACATTTACAAACTGTATATACACATATCCACAAAAATACAAAAAATAAGAAATAGAAGTTAGAAAAAATAGAAAGTCAAAGATCCACATCACCTCCCTTCCGCTACCTCCTCCACTCATCCTCCTCTCCTCTCCTCCTCCTCCTCCTCCACTTGACCTGCTGATCCACATGAATCAGATCTCTTCCACACCCGACCCTGGCTTTGGCTGGCTTCAACCTAACTGGTCACGCCGCCATTGCAAGACATGGTGATTTCCACTTCACACAGGAACCGCTCGGGACGTTTGTTATTGCAAGGGAGATAGATAGGCTTGAATTGCGCGAGAACGATTGGGTGGAAGGATGAAAAAA
This sequence comes from Penaeus monodon, assembly GCF_015228065.2. Taxonomy (NCBI): domain Eukaryota; kingdom Metazoa; phylum Arthropoda; class Malacostraca; order Decapoda; family Penaeidae; genus Penaeus; species Penaeus monodon. The sequence continues at coordinate 1,130 of NW_023643072.1, read as the reverse complement.
AAAGGTCCGATTTTGTTTTTAAATATACTGACCTGTGTTAAGAGAACTAAAAGGCACAGACATCAAACAAATACTACACCAACGCAACTTCGAAACACACAAACATACACACACAAACACAAACTACCACGTAAGCAAACACAGCGAGACATAACACACGCACAAAGAACACCGCACCAAATCCACACACATACATGTACACACATTACTCTACATGCAAACCACACCTACACATCACTCGCGACAAAAAGAAAATAAAAACCATCGTTTCTGTTAGAGGGAATTCGCCATCATCGTGGCATCCTCCGTCCTCTGGCGCCTGCCTGGAATCCAGCTGAGAAAGTCGTGTAAGCACACATGCATGCAATTCATACTTACATGCGTGAATACATGGAACACATATATATTATATGCATAGGTGTCGTGTATGTGTTGTGTGTGTGTGTGGTGTGTGTGTGTGTTGTGTGTGTGGGGGTGTTGTGTGTGTGTGGTGTGTGGTTGTTGCGTGTGTGTGTGTGTGTGTTGTCGTGTGCGTTTGTGAGTGTGCATATATATATTTATATATATATATATATATATATATATTACTATATATTTTATATATATATATAATATAATAATATGTATATATTGTATGAATAAATATATATATATATATATATATATATATATATATATATATATATATAATATATAATATTAAATCTATTATATATATATAATATCTATAAATATATACATATATATATATATTATATATAATATATTTTATATATATATATATGATATATAATTTATAATATTATATGAAATACAAAACCCAAACAACAAAAAAAAACCACACACAAAAACAAACCATAAAAAAAAAAAAAAATAAAAATAATATATATATAAATTTTATTTAATTTAATTAAATATTGTTTAAATTTTAGTATTAAAAAAAAAATAAAGGGGATTTTAAAAAAATTTTATTTTTTTTTAAAAATTATTTTATTAATATTTTAATTATTTTTTTTTTTTTTTTTTTTTATTCTCCCTTTTTCTATTTATTTTTTTTTTTATTTTTTTAATTTTTTTATTTTTTGTATTCTTTTAGCCAACAACAAAAAAAAACAAAACACCCCCCCCCC
>NW_023643071.1:0-9450 GCF_015228065.2 Penaeus monodon | reverse complement strand
GTGATGAAAGGAAAGAGAAGAAAGAGAGAGGGAGGAGGAGAAAAAAAAGAAGGCAGGAGGAAAGAGAGAGAAGAGGAAAGAGGAAAGAGAAGAGGAACCACTTCTTATATGTATAAAAGGGAGAGACAAGGAAAAGAAGGAAGAGGGGAGTAAGGGAAATAAGGGAAGGGGAAGGGGGGAAATTACGTGGGGGGGGGGAAAAGAGAAGCAGGGGTGATGTGGGGGGAAGGGTGAAGGAGAAGGTGGGAAGATAGAGGTGGGAGAGAGGAAGGGGAAAGGGAGCTAGGCAATTAAGAAAAAAGAGAAGAGAAAAACAGAGAAAGGGAAAAAATTTTAGGCAGATTAAACACGGAGAGAGGGCGGAGAAAGAGCGAGAAAAAAAAAACTTAAAAAATGGAATATTCCTTTCACCAGACGAGGTTTCTCAGCAAAATATTTCCCCAAAGCAATAAAAATTTCGGGCGAAATGCACTGCATCTTTGCCAGAATTTGTTGTCCCTTCATTGCGCAAAGACCTTTTTTTTCTTGGGTTGCTGTTATCTAAAGGTTAATTCAATTTTTTCGTTTGTTTTTAGAAACTTATTCCGTATCACATGAAAAAAAACCAAGACTCTTACTAAAAGCAGTTTGCTATTAGAAAAATGGGCTAAACACAAGTTTATTAGTCAAGGCCAAAACCCTGGGCTATTTCTGGTACTCAAAAACAGCAAGGTTAGTCTTTGGTTTTTGAGTTCACCATATGCTTTAAATTAACTCCAGGATGAGGTTTTTACCCTCGGAAAATAATTTGGTTGTTAAGTCAGGAGAGGGCCCCCTTTTTGAATCGGGACGGTTTGCGGTGCGTGAGGTCAGTGAATGCTTTCGATGGCACAAGGTCTTTGTTTTTTTATATGTTTGGGACTTGGAATGGAATGAATATTATTAACAAAAGATTTACAAATATTTAAATGTATTACGTGTTTTTTGGCAATCACTTTTAGTTGTTTAAAAATCATATTCTGAATATAATAAGTATGACTGCCTATTGCATAACCCACAAGTCACTCCATACACAAAACAAAGAAACGAGGGGGTTCTAGTTTCTCCTTCGCTTTATAGAAAACGCCGCAAAGAATCTTAAAACCAGCTTCCCACCCTGCTAAACCTTGGAACCATATATCCCAAGACTCCCGGGAAATGAAAGCGTTAAGCCTTCTCCCCCCCTGCAGATAGACCACCCGCACCATCCTGGGGCCGGGGTCAGGGCCACAATGGGGCTGGAGATCGTGGAGCCAAAGGTGCCCAACATTCGACGGGGTGGTCTTTTCCCCGGGGGCGGAGGCGGGGCTTCATGGGGCGGGCGTGGCGCTGGCGGTCAAGGCGCTGAAATCCAACACGTGCAAGTCATCGTAAGGATTTTTATTTTTTTTTTATCATTTCTAGATGTGTTTTATTTCACTGGTGTTTTCTTATAGAATGTAAATAATTTTTCTGCTTGTCCTTTGTTTTTTTTTTACTCTAGATTATTAGGTTTTTCTTTAAACTTTTGGCCGTAGGGGAAACTCGGTTGTAGGAACCCATAGATGGCTTCCAGGATTCCAGGATGAGGAGTGCGTTTTAGTGTCTCAGGCAAATCGTCAATGATATTCTGGAACCTGACCCCCGGCCCTGCGGTCTTTGCCTGGCCCGGGCCCTTCTTTATTCAATTCATTGTGGTTAATCTTTCAACTCAATTTTTTCTGGAAATTAATCTTCCGGGGAAAACAAAAATTCAAAAACTTTCCCAATTAACCCCCCCCTTTTATTATATTAAATAAAATAATTATTTAATCAAAAATTTACATAAAAAATATAATATATATATATTATATATAATATAATATATATATATATATATTATATATTAATATTATATAATATAATATTTTTTCCCAATTTCTTTCTCTTTTTTTTTTTCCATTTTTGAAACCATTTTCCCATTTTAAGGGGTTTTTTTAAAAAAATTACCTTCTACTTAAATTCCCCCCCCCCGGCCGGCTGGGGCCAAAGGGGGGCCTTAGCCTTACGCCGCCGCAGGCCGCTGTCGATAAAGGGGGGTCGTGGGGGCCGGGGGATAGTTGGGGGGGGTAAAGAAGAGGGGGCGGGGTCGTGGTTGGGGAGAGGGTTAAAATGGGTGGTTTTGGGGTAGAAAGGGGAGGAGGGGGGAATTAAGGGGTAAGGCGGTTTGCAGGGGGTTAAAGGGTAAGGAAGGTAAAGTTGGGGGGGTTTTCGTCAAGGCCTTCCCCCCAAAACTTTTTTTTTTTAATTTAAAGTTTTTGGGGGGGGGATTTAAGATTTTTCTTTTTTCTTTTTTTCCCCCCCCTTTTGTTTTTTTCCTAAAAAAAATTTCTTTTTAGAACGGAAAAGTTTAAAAAAAAACCAATAAAATTTTTTAAATTTAAAATTTTAAAATATTTTAAAAAAAATTTATTTTTTATTTTTTCTTTTTCCCCCTTTTTCTCCCCCCTTTTTCCTTTCCCGGGGGGGGTTTAAAAAGCCCGAGGGGGGTTTTGGGCCCCGGTTTTTCGCCCCCCTCCAACCCCTTCCCCTTCAGGGAAGGGGGGGAAAAAACCCCCAAAAATTTTTTTAATCCCTTAACCCCTTTAAAAAAAAGGGGGGGGGTAAAAAAATTTTTTTTTTGGGGAATTTTAATATCAAAAAAGTTTTAAAAGGGGGGGGGGGGTTTTCTATTTTTAATTTAAAATTTTTTGGGGGTTATTAAAAATATTATTTTAACCCCAAATTTTTCCCCCGGGAAATTTTAAAGGGGGGCCGAGGGGGTTTATTAGGGGTAAAAAAACGTTGGGGGGGAGTCCCCGCTCCCCAACCCGGGGCCCCAATTTTCCGGGTACCCCTTTCCCGGCCCCTTTCTGGGGGGGGCCTGGAAAAAAAAATTTTTTTTTTTGGGGGGGGAGGGGGGGGCAGGTTATGGTGGTTTGAATTTTAAAAAGGGGGGTTTTTTTGGCCCCGGGGGTTATTTTTGAAAAAAATTTTTTTTTAAAAGGGGGAGAAAAACCCCGGGGGTTTTTAAAACCCTTTGAAACCCCAAAAAACAAAAGGGGCCGGGAAAAGCCCGGGGCCCATGGAAAAAAAAACCTTAAAATTTGGGGGGGGGGGTTTTGGGAAAACGGGGAATTTTTTGGGGTAGTTTGGGGGGTAAAAAAGGGGGGGGGACGAAGGGAATGGGGGGGGATGGGGGGGGGGTTTGGTTTGGGGGGAAAAAAAGGGGGGGAAAGGGGTTGGGAAAAAAAAAAGTAAAATGGGGGAAAGTCAAGTAAAATCCGGGGGGGGTTTGGGGTATGTAAAGGGGGGGGGGAACCGGGGAAATTTGGGGGGGGAAAGGAGGGGGTAAGTGAAAACCCCCCCCCTTTTTTGGGATATGGGGTACGGGGGTTGGATTAGAATTTTGGGGGTTTTTCCATTTTTTTCCTTTTTTTCTTTTTTGGCCCGAGGGGAGGTTTTCTCTTGCATTTCGCTACTGGGGTCCCTTTTGTTTTTTTAAAATAAAAACCAAAATTAATTTTTTTCAGTTTTACTTTTTAGTTATATAATTAAAAAAAAACCCCTATTGCTTTTTCCCAAAAATTTTGTAGTTTTCTGTTCGCACACCCCTAAATGCCCCCCCCCACTGTACACGCCCGGGGGGGTTTTAAAAACGGGGACCCCTCCCCACCAGGGGGGGACCAGGGGGGGGGGGAGGGGGGATTGCCATCTCCTTTCCTCCGGTGGTGGAGAAACAAAGGGGGGGGGGCCCCGGGGGTGGAGGGGGCCCCGGGGGGGCCCCCCCGCCCTGGCCGCCTTTTCCCCGCCGGGAGCTTCCCGAATAAAAAGGGGCAAGAGGTGGGGCGTCTTGCGGGGGGTCGGGGGGGGGTTGGCCCAAAGGGGGGAAGAGGTTGCTCGGGGGAAGCGCCGGGGCGTGAGTTTTTTTGAAAAGTGGGAGATGGATGGTCTTTTTTCAGTTCATCATTGGTTTTTTTTTTCCCCTAGACTTCTTAATGAATCATTTTTTCCTTTATTTAAAGGTTTTTATAGAGAAAAAAAACGGGGGGTTTTTGTATAATGTTTACATATATACTTTTTTTAAGATAGTTTGGTTGTTAGAGCTCGATAAAAAACAGTAAAAAACCCCACTTTATTTTGTAAGATTAACTTTACGTCACTCATTTTTAAAGGGAAGGGGGTAAGAGGGGGAATAAAAAGAAAAAAAAGGAAGTTTTAAAAAAAGTTTTGCAGTTGGTTGTGCAAAAGTTTTCGCCAAGGGCATGTGCCTTTGGGGGCGCCTCTATCGAAGGGAAAAAAAAAACGGGGCTTTTTTCATAAATTTTTTTTTCCTGTTTTTATTTTTCCTTATATCCGTGGAAAACATTGCTTCTACAAAAAAACCAATTTATACATCGGAATTTAGGAGTTTGTTTTTAAGGGGGGACACTGCACAGGGTTGTAATCCCCCTTTTAGGGGGGGACCCCAACATGAAAACCACCATCCTGGGGCGCTGCCCTGGAGCGGGGGGCCCGGGGGCGGGGAACGGGTCGCTCTTTTCAAGTTCAAAACCGGTAAAACCTTTCAGGAAAAGACCCGGGGGGTTTGTGGGGTTTTGAGGCTAGGTTGGCAAGGGGGGGGTGGCGGGGGGGGGGGCGGCCCCCGTTTTGTGAAATTTTTTTGGGTTCTCTGCACATGAGGTTGTTTAAAACAAAAGGGGACAGGCACCCCCCACCCCCAACACACCCCCAAAAACCCACCCCCCCAAACACCCCCCACCACCCCCAACCACCCCAACACACCCCCCCCACACACACCCCCCCACCCCCACCACACCCCCACACACACACCCAACCCCCACCCCCCACCACATCCCCCCCCCCCCAAAACAAAACACCACCACACACCCCCACACCCCCCCCAAACACCCCCCCCACACACCACACCCCCCCAAAAACCCCAACCCCACACCCCCCAACAAAATTTATATATTTTATATATATATTAAAATATATATTTTAAAATTTGTTGTGGGGGTTGGTGTGTTTTTGTGTGTGTGTGTGTATGCGTGTGGGTGGGGGGTGTTTTTTTGTGTGGGGTTTGTATTATATATATAATAATATATATTTTTATATATATATAAAATTTAAAAATAAAATAATTTTTTTATATATTTTTATATTAATATTAAAAAATATATATTATTAATTTTATTATTTTAAAAAATTTTTGATATGTTATATATGTATTTTTTGTTATTTACCCCCCCCCCACACCCCCCAACAAACACAACCCCCAACCCAACAACCCCCCAAACCCCCACACACCCAACCCCCACCCCACCCCACACACCCCCCCAAACAAAAACAAAAAAAAACCCCCTTATATTATATTAATAATATATATTTATAATATATATATATAAAAAATATAATTTTAAGTTTTAGGGGTTTTGTGTGGTGTGTTGGGTGTGTGGTGGGGGAAAAGGGGACTTTTGGGTGCCCCGCTAAAAACCTTTTGCGATGAAGTAAGTAAGAAGTAAGGGGGGGACCATGCACTTTGCCCACTGCACGTTTATGTCCCTTCCTTCTCCGGTCGGGATTTTCAATCCAGTCCCGGGGGTAAAAAAAACAAACGTTTCCTTTTTTAAAAATTGGGTTTAAAAAAAAACTACTGTATTGTTATTAAAAACGCGCCAAACACACAGGTATTCAAAAAACGGGGGGACAAGGGACTGCTCCCCAACTAGGCTTTTTTCCTTTCAAGGATATGTTGCACGAAAGAGCCTGGTTTAAAAAAGGGGGCCCATCTTCAAGTGTTGAGGAAGAATTTTAAAAACCCTCAGCAAAAATAAAAAAAAAAAACAGCAAAAAACCCTTAAAGCGAGATTAGTTGGGGGGTTCGTGTTTACTAAAAAGCTTTAAAAGCTTTAAAAAAAACAAGGGTTGGGGTTGTTTTTTTTTTTTTTTCTTTTTTTTTTTTCTTTTCCTTTTTTGTTTTTTTTTTTTCTTTCTATTTTTTTTCTTCATTTTTTCTTCAAAAAATATTTTTTGTTGTGATAAAACATTGATGATGATACATCAATGATGTATTTTTCGAAATGGGGGGTTTTTTAGGGGAAAACCCCCACATATGTGTTTGTTTTTTCTCTGTTGTTTTTCCCCCGGTTTTTTTTATATATTTTTTTTTTTTATTTTTCTTTTACATTTTTTTAGCTCCCCCAAATGGCAAAGTGCCCCCCAGTATTGGATCTCGTAACATTTGGGGGCTTTACTTTTTTAAAAACTAAAAACCCGGTATAAAATGTTTCCAAAACCATGCCAGGGGTTGGTGATCCGTAGGACCAAAATTTTGTTACTTGGGGGGGGGTATATGGGGGCATCTTTTAATTTTTTTTGGGCCACTGAAAAAAAAGTACATGGGGAAAATTTTTACCTTTTTTTCCTATTAACTTTCCTTTTGGGGGGAATTGATGTTTTTGGAAAAAAAACCGTAGTTTTTTTTCAAGATTGGTCAGAACACCAAAGTGGGGGGGCGGGGAATAAATGCCAGCATGAGGGTTCCCCCCATGGAAAAAGGGAGTGTTTTTAGATTATTTTCCCCTTAAAATTAGTTTTAAAAATATGTTAGGGCTAAAATTTTAGTTGAGTGATTGAATAAAAATAGATTTTCCCTCACAAAAAAATACCCCCCGTTGGTTTTTCTTGGAAAATCTGGGGCCCCAGGGAAAAACAGGTTTATCGTTTTTTTTAAAAAAAGACGGGTAAAAAAAATAAAAAAAAATATTTGGGGCAATTGAGGCTTTGATCCAAAATTAATTACTAATTTTCTAGTCACGGGGCCGAAACTCCCCCCCGTTCAGTGGAAAAGTTTCCCTGCGTGACTTTGATTCGCTTCCCCCCCGCCCTTTACCGGGGGCGGATGCCGTTTTCCCAAACACGAAAAAAATGGGCCCCCCCCCTCGGGGATTACGAATGGTTTTTTTGGGGGGGGGGGGGGGGGGGGGGGGGGCCCGGGGGGGGGGGGGGGGGGGGGGGGGGGGGGGGGGGGGGGGGGGGGGGGGGGGGGGGGTTTTTTTTTTTCCCCCCCCCCTTTTCCCCCCCCCCCCCCCCCCCCCCCCCCCCCCCCCCCCCCCAAAAAAAAAAAAAAAAAAAAAAAAAAAAAAAAAAAAAAGGGTTTTTTTTTTTTTTTTTTTAAAAAAATAAAGGGGGAAAAAAAATTTTTTTATTTTTTTTTTTTTCCACAAAAAAAATTTAAAATTGGGTTTTATTTAAAATAAAAATTGAGGGGAATATTTCAATGGAAAAAAGGGGGGAAAAATAACCCAGGGGGGTGAAAAAAAAAAGTTTTAAAAGGGGGTTTAAAAAAAAAAATAAAACCCAAATTTAAAAATTTTCCGCAAGGGGGAAAGTTTGGGGGAAAGTTCATTTTATAATGTGAGGGGAAAAGAAAAAAAGTTTTTTTCCTTTTAAAATTACCATTAAAAAAAAAAAAAACGGAATGTATTTTTAAAAACGGTTTTTTTTGTAATTTTAAAAACACATTTGAAAAAGAAACCCCATTTCCCCACCCCCTATTGCATAAACCACTCAATCCTTGCATAGGGTTGATTTGGGCCCTAAAACCCCAAAAAAAACAGGGGTTCTGGGGGGAAGGGCCCTATTAGGAAAAAAAGAGTAGGAAAAGGGGGGGGGGATAGGGAAAAAAAAGGGAAAAAAGGGGGGGTAAGGGATGGGTTTTAAAAAAACCCCTTTTGGGAAAGCTACCCTAGCCGGGGAAGGTTCTGAGTAGGTGAAGCATGCGGTGGGTGTTTGGTGTCTCGGGCAAGGGGAAAAGGGCTCTGTGAGGGGGCGGCGGGCCCGGGGGGGGGGGCAAATCCCAGGGGAATGCGCCGGCGCTCCCCCAAAAACGCTTTTAAAAAATTTTTCCGCTTTCGGCAGCTAGCGGTCACCCCGGGCCGGGGGGGACGCCCCGGGGAAAAAGGGGGGGGGGGGGCTAGCTTTCCGTCCGTCCCGCCTCCTCCCCCCCTCCCCCCTCTTTTTTGGGTTGAGCGTTCCTTCTTTCCCGTATGGGACGGGGTTTTGGTTGGTTATGCTTTTTTTTGGAGTTTTGTTTTCTGCTTGTAAATTTTCTTGCGAGGGGGTGTTAGTTGGCCCCATGAGATATGGGCGTTGATTGTAAAAAAGGGGCAGTGGGGAAAAAAGGGGTTTTTGTATTTATCATTTTTATTTGGATTTTTTGTTTTTGCTTTTACCTGTATTATACATTTGGGGGGATTTGGGTTTTTAATATATTCTCTTACAGGGACCAGTGGGAAAAAAAGTCTCTTGTTTAAATTTTTTTAATACCAAAAGGGGGCAAGAAAAAAAAACCGCATGTTTTTGGGGAATTTTTTAAAAGTTTTCACCCAAGGACGGGGGCGAAAAGCAAATATTTGATTATAATTTTCGTCTTTTCACTTTCTGCTGCAGCTTTTGGTTGTTATGTAATAATGTTTTTTTTACGCCTTTTATAATGTATTTATTTATTTCCACCCTATTAGGGGGGATGGGGGTTTTGTTAAGAAGAGTGAGAAGAAAGGGTGTGTATGTGTATGCGGTTGGGGGGATGGTATGTAAAAAAAAAGGGGGAATGAGTGCGAGATAGGGGGAAGGGAAAGAGAGGGACAGAAAGGGGAGAGAGAGGGGGAGAGAGAGGGGGGGGGGGGGGGAGGGAGGGGAGGGGGGGGGGGGGGGGGAGGGGGAGAGAGAGAGAGGGGGAAAAGAGAGAGAGGGGGAAGGGGGGGGAGAAAAAGGAGAGAGGGAAAAAGAGGACAGAGGGGGGAGAGGGAAATGGGGGGGGGGGGAGGGAAAAAGGGGGAAAAGGGAAAAAGAGAGAGAGAGAAAAGGGGGGGAATGGGGGGGGGGAAAGGGAAAGAAAGGGGAAGGGGAGAAATGGGGGGGGGGGGGGGGAGAAAAAAGAAAAGGGGAAAAGAGAAAGAGAAAGGGGGGAAAAAAAGATGGAGGAGGGGGGAAAATGGGTAAAGGGGGAGGGAATGGGACAGGGGGGGACAAAAAGGTCGGGGAAAGAACGGGCGGGAAGAGTGGAGAAAAAAAGAAAAAAAGGGGGAGACGGGGAAAAAAAGAGAGGGGGGGACTGAAATTTCGTAGGGAGGGAAAAAGGTAGGGGAAAAAGAGAAAAAAGGGGGAAAATGAAAGTATTTTCTTTTTTTATTTCTTTTTCCCCTTTTCAGCATAGGTTTTTAAAGGTAAAAAAATTAATTCGGAATCAGATCTAAAAAAAGGAAAAAATGAATTTTTTTGTATAATAAATTTATAAATATATTATATTTTTATTATATATATAAATTTATAAATTATGTATTTTAAAAAAATAAAATTTTTGATTTAAAAAATTAAAATTTAAATTTCCTTTTTTTCAAAGGGGGAATTTTTTTTTTTAAAACATTTTTT
>NW_023643070.1:0-9450 GCF_015228065.2 Penaeus monodon | reverse complement strand
TATATAAAATATTATATATAAAATATTTATATAAAAAAAAAAAAAAAAAAAATTAAAATAAAATTTAAATATATTTAAAAATTTTAAAAAAAAAAAAATTACACACATACACATGCCTGTGTGTGTGTGTATAGAGTGATATTATATATATAATATTATAATTTTTATATAAATATATATATTATATATATATATATATATATATATATACACTTTATTGATGTGTGTGCGAGTGGTGTGTAAATTTGGTGGGGGGGTTTTTGTGGGGGGTTTTGTGTGTGTGGGGTGTGTGTGTGTTGTGGGTGTGGTTGTGTTTTGGTGGGGTGTGTTTGTGGGTGGTTGTTGGTTGTGTTGTGTGTGTGTGTGTGTGTGGGGGTTTAGAAATTTTTAAAAAAACTATCCAATTATTTTGTTTCCGTAGTTCAAAAATTTAAAAAATCAACCTGCAGAGCTAAATTAAGTTTTTTCTATTTTCGCTTTGGTAAAAGGGGTCCGCAAAAAACTTATGATTCATTTTAGCTTTTTCTCATTTGTTAGTTATTTGACATTTACGCAAGTTAAGTTAAGTTAAGTAAGTTTATTTACCACCCGGGGTATCGCTCAGGCGGGGCAACACGTTTTACAGTTTTCATATATCAAATTTGTACAGTAGTCTGTAATACGTAGTTGACAAGGAAAAATAAAAATAAAATCAACATCTACAAAAATATTACTAATAGCTTTTGCCACTTTTGAATAAAACTGTATTTGTTTAGGGTAGTTCTCACATAGAAATTTGGGGTAAGGAGTAATTTTCCCAAAATGTTCAGATGAAAGAAATTTCACAAGTTTTTTACCTCAGTTAGGTGGTCTAAAGGCTGTATACTGACTTTCCCGAGATATAGTGCTCAAGGTTCGTTTTTTTTCTGTTCACAGTCACATCTAGATTCATCGCACTTTTTGCCCCCGTGCAGTTGCCAGACATTCTGAACCTAAAGTATTCGGGCATAACCACGTCACATGTCGGGTTTTGATTTCGGTCCCACCCATGGGAAGGTTGCCATCCTTACTGATCGTAGTGCCTTATGGTACAGTTTCAGGCCTTTGGTTTTAATCAGATCTCTATTCCCCTTATGAGAACTTTTCAATATAGTGAACCCTGCAAGAGGCACCCCAAAGATCTTTTTTCACAATATCCTTGCTGCGGGCTTTTTTTCCCCAATTGTTCGTGGCGTGTTTTGGTATGCCAACTGGAGGGATCCATCAAATTGAATTTTGAAATTACGCTCGTTGCATAGGTTACGTTTACGCTTAAGCAACTACAATTTCTTCATCCCCTGCTTAAAGAATTTAGCGTCGAAGGCACTTGGGAGTCCAGAAAATACCCAGCCCCCCTAGACTTTAAAAATTTTCCGTTGCGAGGAGTATACCTCCCAGCCCCGTTTGTGTAGTGCTGGCCTTTTTGTATTCTCATTTTAACTTGATTAAGCCATTTTTGTATACAGCGCAAGCACAACCGCTTTGATCCAGACTGTACGGTTTCCGTGCGTAACACTCATATGCTCCAACCCATAGTTCTTGTGCCCTTTTCCCTTTGCTAGCGCAATTGTTTCAACACACGGGTTATGCCCCTGTTTTTTTGTGGTAGACATGTAAGGGCCGATCAATGTGAATTTTTTCCCATGGGGAATGGGGCCCCTTTTGGATTTTACAAATTTGGGAAACATTGATTTTTTAAAAGGGGCAGGAGATTTTGGTACAGAGGGGCCGGCGTGTGTGTGATTGTCATTTACTGCGTGATTTTATGTTGCGTTTTTTTTGGAAACTGAGAGATACGGGGGTTCCCTAGAGTTTGCCCCCAAAATGGGGAAAAAAATTTTATTCTATCAGAAATGGAGGGTAATTTTTAATTTTGATTAGTTTACTATCCTTGCTGTTCTCGGGGCGCCGAGGTAACCCTATAGCCTTTTTGCACTACCCCCAAACCCCCTATTTCTGTTTCCTTCACGCGCAAGGCAGGCATGGTAGTCTACAAGCCCTTTATAAAAGCAAGAAAAACAGCTAGCGAGATTAACATTGATCCATGTTCTTTTCCGAAAAGAATTTTCAAAGGTTCACTCTCCCAGAGTTTTGTTTTAAGAGGGGACCAGTCGCATCTTTTCATTCACCCAGATTTTTAAAATTGTGGATAGTCAAGCTCCGGTCACCTATGCGAAAAGGGGGGGGGGTATATACATGGGTTTAGAGCCAGTTTTTCACGGAAAGATAACCCACATCAGACCCTTTGCGTGTTTTTCCTGTCGAAATTTATTGCATCCTCATTGTGATGAGCTCTGAGAATGTCATCAGCATGCATATAAAGGGATTCCCCCATCCCCAAGGGGGATTCTGACCAGTTTGTGATGAGGACATTGAACAGCATGGGGGCTGAGAACTCCCCCCCTGGGGGGCGTCCCAAATTTCAAAAGCTGTGAAGGGAACTTCTCATCCCCTGAAAGGACACTTGCAGATCTGTTCGAGAAAACATTCTAATCCAGTTAAATTTCCCCTGGATGCAAGCTTACAAATTTTGTTCTGGATAATTTCCTGTTCCCAAATGTCAAAAGCTGACTTAAAGGTCAAGAAAAAAGTGGCTTCCCGGTTAGAGTGTGAAAAAGTACTCTGCAAAGAAATTTTGGTGCTACGTCCCAAAGGAAACCCCGTACAGTTGTGAGATGATTTCCCTTTGAAACCCTGTACCTGAGTCTGTTCAAAATTACCCTTTCTAGAATTTGATACACTGAGGTTAAAAAATTTTGGTGTTTTTTTTATCAGTTTTTGATTTGGGGATGGGGGAAAGATTGGGACTGCGTGTGGGGGCCAAGCAAATCCCTTTGTGACAAACTTAACCTGTATAGGTGCAAAAGGGGTTACCAGGTCCCTGGCTAAAAGGGCGGAGGACACTATGGGTAATTTCCCATCCTCACCTGGGGGGGGACGCTTTTTTTGACAGTGCATTTTTCAGTTCCCACTCGTATCTCGAAAAAGTCTGAGGGGGTCGTATAGAAATCCAATTCAAGGGCAAATTGCGTGCAATTTTAGAGAAAAAGGTGACCCTAAATTTTTTGGGGGAAGTGACCCAAATTTTGGGACGCTCCAGCCCATTGATAAGGGCTATCGTTTGGCAAGAGGATTTGGAATGCGGGGTGTTATTTGGGTTTGCCGGGAAATTCGTTTAAATTTTTTTTTCCAGACCTCCGACATTGAGGTGTTATTTTTAAATGCTTTGTAAACGTTCAAATGTTCATTCTGAAATGATTTTTTAATTCCCGAGGTTTTTTTCCCTTAAAAATTCAATAAGGTTTTTCACGGGTATTATTGCTTTGATAATAAAGCTCCTGAACTCGCTTTGTTCCCCAAAATGTAGGGTCACCGCCCATTAGGTTTTTTGGAGCGTTGGAGTTGCTGTTCTTTAAGGTTTTTTTTGGACGACCCAAGGTTGTAGAATCAGGACCCCTGTTTCATGTCCATGGAAAATTTATCAACACTTGTTATTGTGTAATCATTGTACCCTCATAGATAGTGATTTTAAAATGGCTCAAGGAAGGGGGGGAAAAGAAATTTTTACCCTATTTTTTTTTGTAGAGGGTATTATCAACAGGTATCTCGTTACCATTGCAAAAGTGGTCATGATTAGCTTGTTGCAAACATGCTTCGACGTTTTCCCTTTTCAAAGACCCTTCTATTACAAATCGCCTGCCCCCGCCACGTGAGTTTCCTGGGCTGTATCTTGTACTGTCATTTGATTGTTGTTCCAAAATGCGGAACTCTTCGCCATTTTTTTTTTATTTCATGAATCCCAAAGAAATGTCTAGCATTAAAATCTCCCATGATATTGTGCCGTATTCGAAAGTTTGGGGAGTGAATCAGTCTGAAACCCTTTTTAACCCTTTGGTATACATTTTGCAGAGAGAAAAACCCCGAGGCTGTTCGAATTTGAAAGCTGAACTGCCATTATTGCATTAGATTTTTGCACCCAAATTATGCGGTAGGTGTCACGACATAAGTAATAGGCCTGCATTCGTGTTTATAGGAGTGGTAGCCCTTTAAATTCTAGGGGCGGTTTTTTTTTAGTGGGTGATGTGAAGGGGGTCTTGAAACAGATAACGTCAACATTTTTGTTATGGATATAGTAAAGCAAGTCATTAATTTCTATGGTTGACACCACGTATATTCCAAAGAAAGAAAAATAATTGTTTTCTTGTCCCCCCTCACACCCCAGTTAACTGATTTGGGCAAAAATTTTTGTTTGATGAAACCTTTTTGTCTGCATATTTCTTGACTGCATTACGTTTTGTTGTATCTTTTTTTTATCTGTTTTCGCGTTTTCCCCTTTTGAACTATAGCATAATCCGTACCCCAATAGCATTTTTGAGGATGTCCCAGCGGCCGTTTCCTTGCATCTTGTCACGCATTTACGGTCACTGTGTCATGTTTTCAGGGTGGCCGCCCTGCGTAAAATAATTCAGAGACCTCTTCGTATTGTCAGCATACTAACTCATAACATCATCAGAAAAGACGTGCGTAATAATAATATAGGACCTCATTCGTATTTTTAACTCACAAAACATCAGAACGCACATTTTCCCTGTCTACACGCTCATTTTTTCTGGTAAAAAAATATCAGAGCCCCATTCGTATTTTCAACATCATAAACACTAAAAATCATCAGAAAGCACATTTTTCCCCGTCTCCATCCTTTTTTCTCCAAAAAATTTTTTCAATTCAGCAATCTCTTGCCTGAATGTTTTTTTCATTTCAGCAATCTCTTTCCTGATGCTTTTATTTCCCCGGGCCCTATCCATGCTTTTTCACAATGGGTTTTTCCTTTGGGGACTGTTTTCCCAGGATGGGGAAAACCCCTGGCAGTTGCGGGGAATTTCCCGTGGGTTTGGGACGTCACGCGGCCCCCGGGTGGGTGTGGTGGCTGGGGGTGGGCCCTCCCATCGCGGTGATGGGTACGGTCGGGGCAGGGTGGGGGGGGGTCCGGGCGGGGGGGGCGTTCGGGGCGGGTCCAAAATTTTGTCCCGCCCGGGGCACCCTTTTCCGATGGGGGCGCATTGCGGCCCCGGTTTTTTGGGGGTTTTGCCCGGTGAGCTTTCCAGACAGAACGCTGTGTCCTTCTGCTTTTAGTACGTGGCCTAACCTTGCATTTTAGCAGACTCCCTCTGGCCCCGGTCGGAAGGAGCTCGGGTTTGATCTACAAAAAATTTTTCTCTTTAGGTGGCGGTGTTCACCGGACCTCAATGATGGCCCGGTTTCAAGGGCTTGTCCGTTCCATAGACCTCCGGGTTTAAAAACCCCGGAAGAGCAGTGCTTCCCCAGGGCCCCCTCCTTTGGAAACCTGGTAACCAGGGATTCCCCGTTTTTTTTCTTTTAGGTGAAAAATCGTCTTTGTTCTGCAGAGAGATCCCCGCAAAAGTGCCATTAAACATCAGGCCACAATTGTTTTTGTTCCGTCGTACATAGAGGTTTTGGCGAGGATATCCTCCCCCTGCACCAGTCTAGCGGGCCCTTCTCTTGGAGGGGCAGCAGCTGGTGACCCCCCACCACCTTATTTTATCGACGGAGTCGTGTCCTCAGGAAAGGCCGTCTAATGTACTCTCCCGGGGGGGCGATGGGTTTGCGCTTTTGGGTCGTTTCCCTTTGCTTTTTGGTCAGGTTGTGGGGTATTTGGGGTTTCACTTTTTTCCTTTTGGGCGAACGGGGGGAATCCTCTTATCAGCATAGGGTCGGCAGTCGAACCAATCGTTCACATCCCTAGTCGGTGGGAACAATCCCCCCCATAGGGGGAGGGGAGGGGGGGGGTAGTTGGCACTGGGACGGGGGGGCATCGAGCACGCCCCACCCCACCATGGTAGGACGGGGGGGGGGTTTCCCCTCCCCTTCTTGGGGGATTAATTTCCCTTTGGGGCGGGCGCGGGGGGGGGTGCGAGCGCCCGGTAAGTGCTGCAAAAACATTCACCAGGTCTCGCCAAAGGCGTTTGGACAGCACCGTTATTTTGCATCCACTCAGTATTCGTAATTTTTATAGCCTGTTTTTTTAGAGTCCGACCATAATTTTTCCGACACAATTTGGGTAGGAACACACACACACCCCGCAAACCCCAGTTAAAAGGCAACCCGTTTAGGGGGGTTTTTCCCCTAAAATCGTCCAAACACGGAGAAACCTGAGACGTCCTGCTTTGGTGTTACTAGCACAACTGATTAAAGCAAATTAGGAATTTGGTGCACACCGTAGCTTATAGGCCCAGGCAATTTGTGTAAAGTTACTTATTTTTTTCAGGGTTTTAAGCTTAGCGAACGAAAAAAAAAATGATTTTCCGTCAGGACAAAGGGGAAATTCTACAGCAAATTGCATAAGCAACCATGTGTTTGTAGTTAAACAAATTTACAATCATTTTTTTTATCGGTTATTTCAGAGGTTTGGGGTTTATAATTTATCACTTACTTGTTTTGGTTTGAAATTACAATTTTTTTTAAATAATGATCGGTAGGTTCCTTCAGCAGCAGTTAAATATTATCAAGCATCTCTTAAAAGAATAAGCTTGTCAGACTTTACATGGATGTGGCCAATAATAACAAGCTCTGAGAACGGCTGCTCGCCCCGGGAAAACCCTGCATCAAAGCCGTGTATATATATGTGAATTATATATATATATATATATATATATTATATATATATATATATATATATTATATAATATTTTATGTATGTATAGTATATATAGATATATATATATAAAATATAGATATATATATATATATAGATATATATATATATATATTGTATATATATATAAATACATATACATGTATATGTAAATATATATATATATATAAAATATATAATATATAATATAATATATATATATATAATATATACGTGTGTGGGGGTGTGTGGTGTGTGTTGGGGTGTGTGTGTGTGTGTGTGTGTATGTTGTGTGTGTGTATAAATACAGTGAGGGGCATCGATGCAGAGAATTGCCTAAAGCGGTTAGCGATATATCGACACTGAAAATTGGGTTTTAAAGCGCCTCTGACACAGATTTTCTAGATAATTGAAGAGATATCAATACCAAAACCATGTATCTTTGATATTTTGGGTAAATAAATATCCCAACAGAAAATAAATATTTTATTGCCTGTATGATGCATGCAAACTCGACTGCAACAAAAAGTGATTTTCAAACTTTTTTATAGTGTGGTATTTCGATGACTTTTGATGTTAGATTACCATTTCATCAGAAAAATATATAAATGCATCTACAATACGTAACAATAGTTACATTTTCAACTGACAAGTGCGCTCATGGGATTAAATACATAAGTTTCGAGTTAAAAAGCCGGTACTTTTTGGGCCAAGGGAAGGTAGAGATGGTCCCTTGCCCTTTTTTACATATCTTGAAACCGAGAAGAGGGGAAAAAAAAACACGCTCACGCATCAGATAGATAGGAAGAGAGAGATAGATAGATAGATAGAGAGAGAGTGCGTGTGTTAGGGCGCCTAACTGCGGTTGATTAGGAAAGGCATACAATCAGGCACTGCCAAATAACTTCCCAACAGTGAATTGAGATATATATATATATATATATATATATATATATATATATATAATATATATATATATATATGTATATATATATATAAACACAACATATGTGTATATATAATATATATATAATATATATATAATATATATATATAAAATACATATATGTGTGTGTGTGTGGTGTGTGTGTGTGTGGTGTGTGTGGGTGTGTGTAGGGTGTGTGTGTGCGTGTGTGTGTGTGCGCGTGTGTGCGTGTGTGTGTGCGCGCGTGTGTGCGTGTGTGTGTGTGTGTGGGGTGTGTGTGGTGTGTGTGTGTGTGTGGGGTGTGTGTGTGTGGTGTGTGTGTGCGCGTGTGTAATTCTGTGTGTGTGCATATGTATATATTCATACAAGTAGTCAGACAGATAGAGAAGGAGAGGGAGAGAGAGAGGGAGAGAGAGAGAGAGGGGAGGAAGAGAGAGAGATGAGAGAGAGAGAGGAGGGGGAGGAGGAGAGAGAGAGAGAGAGAGAGAGATGAGAAAAGGAGAAAAGAAGGAAAAGAGGGGAGGGGAGAGAGAGAGAGAGGGGAGAGGAGAGAGAGAGAGAGAGAGAGAGGAGAGAGAGAGAGAAAAGAGAGAGAGAGGAGAGAAGAGAGGAAAAGAGAGAGAGAGAGAGAGAGAAAAAG
Source organism: Penaeus monodon (assembly GCF_015228065.2). Classification (NCBI taxonomy): domain Eukaryota; kingdom Metazoa; phylum Arthropoda; class Malacostraca; order Decapoda; family Penaeidae; genus Penaeus; species Penaeus monodon. The sequence goes on along the minus strand of NW_023643070.1, from coordinate 1,215 downwards.
AGAGAGAGAGAGAGAGAGAGAAAAGGGGAGAGAGAGAAGGAGGAGAGAGAGAGAGAGAGAGGAGAGAGAGAGAGGAGAGGGGAGAGAGGAGAGAATGAGAGAGTGGGGTGTGTGTGTGTGTGTGTGTGTGTGTGTGTGTGTGTGTGTGTGTGTGTGTGTGTGTGTGTGTGTTGTGTGGTGTGGGGTGTGTGTGTGTGTTGTGTGTGTGTGTGTGTGTGCGCGTGTGTAATTCTGTGTGTGTGCATATGTATATATTCATACAAGTAGTCAGACAGATAGAGAAGGAGAGAGAGAGAGAGAGAGGAGAGAGAGAGAGGAGAGAGAGAGAAGAGAGAGAAGAGAGAGGAGAGAGAGAGAGAGAGAGAGAGAGAGAGAGAGAGGAGGAGAGAGGAGAGGAGAGGAGAGAGAGAGGAGGAGAGAGAGAGAGAGGAGGAGAGAGAAGAGAGAGAGAGGGGAGAGTGTAGAGGGAGAGAGTGAGAGAGAGAGAGAGAGAAGGGAGGAGAGAGAGGAGAGGGGAGAGGAGAGAGGGAGAGAGAGGAGGAGAGAGACGAGGAGGAGAAGAGAGAGAGAGAAGAGAGAGGGGAAAGGGGAGAGAGAGAGAGAGGTGTGGTGTGTGTGGTGGTGGGTGTATGTGTGTGTGTGGGTGTGTGTGGTGTGTGTGTGTGTGTGTGTGTGGTGTGGGGGTGTGTCTGTGTGTGTGTGTGTGTGTGTGTATAAGTATATATATATATATATATATATATAATAGATATAATATATATATATATATTTATATATATATATATATATATATATATATATATATATATATACATATACACATATATACATACATATATGTATACATATATTATATATACATATAATATATATATATATATATATAATATATATAGATTATATATAATATATATATATATATATAAATAATTCTGGTAAATCATTAGAAAAGTTTCCATTAAATATTTAAATTTACCAATGGGTATAATGCAATGGTGTCTTTTGTCCCACACAGTTTTTCCCCTTTGGGTTTTAGTTTGAGTTAAAGAGTGCATGCTGGAACAGAACCAGATACCCTTTTTTTTAAAATTTCATTCATAATTTATTATGATAAACTGTTTCTAAAATCTGTATATTATTATAAAGAAAAGGTATAACAGTGTCTGGAAAACTCCTAAAAGGTTCTTAAAATAATGGCCAACTTTTCAGAGAAAT
>NW_023643069.1:0-7500 GCF_015228065.2 Penaeus monodon | reverse complement strand
ATTTTTTTCAAACGTAAAGTCTATGCATCTATTTCTTATTGTAAACAGACATCGATTTTCCATTTCAAAAGACAAAATTGCATGAGACTACTTAAGAAATCGAAAGGAAATCAAAATGCAAGATATAAAGCCGGAGTATGGAACGGGTTGGCAAGCCTGAATACAAAGAGGGAAAAGCAAAGGGTTGCTGAACTGAATACACCAGAGAAAATTTAGAGACACGAAGTTGTATATCAAGTTTTGGGGGGTCTGAAATGATTGCGATTCGTGGGAAGGAAAATAAAATTATCCTTAACTACAGGGATCTTGTTTGACAAGCTGAGAGGGCAGTGGCCGAAAGGGAAGCAGCCCTGTTATTTCAGTGTTGTCTGGTGCACACACACACACACACACACACACAGATATGTATGTGTGGGGTGTGTGTGTGTGTGTGTTGTGTGTGTGTGTGTGTTGTGTGTGTTGTGTGTGTGTGTTGGTGTGTGTGGTGTGGGTGTGTGTGGTGTGTGAGTGTGAACTTCAACGACTTGACCATAAGCAGACTAAAACTAAAAGGCATCGTCGAGCCCCAATATCCATCTAATAAGGCAAATCCGTCTGTGTGAAACATGTGTGGTTTGCTTGCCTGTGGTGTATGAATGCACAACACACACAGACAACGCACACACACACACACACACCCCACACACACACACACACCTGCACAACCTGCACATGCGCACGATAGGTGCGTGTTTTTAATGCATACATGCACATGCACAAACGCACGGCTTTGCCCGACTGCTGCCTTGTAGGTCAGTCCGTACATGGTTAAAAGCTTGGGGAAACCACTCTATACATAACAATCCACTGCCTTGTAGCAACTATAAGATGAAAAAGACTTCGGGAGTCACCTAAGAAAAAATCCGGAGCTGGAGTTCTGGAGCCGGGTTTGTTGTCGATTGCGACCTCGTTCTGGTTTGCAACCGTATCGATCTATGCTGTTCTTTGGATTCATCACCTGCGAGGAGAGAAGGAGCCTGCTGCATGGGTAACCCGCATGCTCCTCACATTCTTTCGGCCCGGCATTGACTCTACCTATGCGGAGTGGGTACAGACAATAATGCCATAGTCGACTTCGAGTGATGGTTGCCTTCGATATATATGCATATACATATACATATACATACATACATACATACATATATATTTATATATATTCATATATATATATATATATATATATATATATATAATATATGTGTGTGTGTGTGTGTGTGTGTGTGTGGTTGGGGTGTGTGTGTGGGGTGTGTGTGTGTGTGTGTGTGTGTGTACGTATGTCTATATGAATGGGTGTATGATATGTGCAAGTATCTATTATGCCTGTGTGGTGATCAGATTGCTGTCCACTCAGTTAAAAGCAACGAGGCAACAGAAGCGCATAAGACAAGAAATGAGTGCAGACAAACACCCGAGAAGGACATCGCACTTAATTGAATACTCCCTTTTGAATGTCGAAAAATAAAACTAAATACCTACCCGTACAGCAGAAAACCCTGATACAGAAATGTCTATTTGAAGGTTAAATTTCGCAGTTAAGACACACCTGAGAAAAGAAGGAGGGTTCCGAGGTTCTCTTGGACAAGTCGCTGCCACTACTTGTCTTTCATTGCGAGTATTTTAAAAATTAGAAGTTTGGTTTGGATTCCCTTTGAACAATGGATATTCTTGGTGTGACATACTGTCTGCTTGATTTTGCTCCAGTGTGTCAGCTGCTGCTGACTCGGGGGAACCGAGTCCTTGCCCGCCTGGTGCCCAGTACAGCAGTAACCTCCAGGCGACACTTCTCGCGCCTGGGCGGGGCGCGAAACCCCCGACCCCTCGGATGAGAGGCCGACACGTTACCACTGTACTAGCCCGGACCATCAGCCCTAAGTATTTTATGATTTTTTTTCATATTTTTTTGCTTACAGAGTGAGGACAGGTGAAGAACTTTGGGCCCCTTTCTTGTCACACTAATCCTACCATCCCTGCGTGCTCCGTTTTGGGGAATTCCAAATTTCAAATCCTCGCCTAATTAATAATATAAATATATATACATATCTATATGCTATATATTATAATATATATATATAATATATATATATATATATAATATAATATAATTAATTGTGTGTGTGTGTGTGTGTTGTGTGTGGGGTGTGTGTGTGTGTGTGTGTGTGGAGAGAGAGAGAGAGAGAGAGAGAGGGGGAGAGAGAGAGAGAGAGAGAGAGAGAGAGGAGAGAAAGAGAGAGAGAGAGATGTGTAAAAAAATATTATAATAATATATATAATATATTAAAAAATATAATATATAGTATATATATATGGGATATATATAATATAAATGTATATATAAATATGTAGGTAAGTATGTATGTATATATATATGTGTATATAATATATAATATATTATATAATATAATAATAATATATATAATTATATATACAGGATATAAGAGAGAAATAATAGATAATAGAAATATATAGAGTATAGATATATGAATATATATATATGTGTGGTGTGTGGTGGGTGTGTGTGGGGTGGGGTGGGTTTTGTGTGTATATATAAATATAATATATAATAATAAAGTGTAGTAATAATGATATAAGAAAATTAAAATAAGGTTTAATAATTACAGCAGATAGAGAAATAGATATATATATTATATAATATATATATAATATAATTTTATATATATATATATATAAAATATATATACATATACACACACACAAAATTTGATATAACATAAGGTATTTATATATAGGTATATATATATATAATATATATATATATATATATAGTATAATATTATATATATATTTTAATATATAAAAACACACCACACACACACACACACCCCCACACAAACACACACACACACAAACACACACAGCCATATTTTATATATATATATATATATATATATATATATATATATATATATATATATATATATATTCTCTTCTTTAATGGTAGGTTCATGGTCTGAGCCGCCGTGGTCACAGCATGATACTTAATTGTAGTTTTCATGTTGTGAGCTCTTGGAGGGGAGTACGTGGTAGGGTCCCAGTTCCTTTTCCCCGGAGAGTGCCCGGGGTTACCTTTTAGGTAATTTTTTTTTTTTTTTTTTTTTTTTTTTTTTTAGGTAATCATTCTCTCTATTTTATCCGGGCTTGGGCCCAGCACTGACTTGGGCTGGCTGGCCCCCCAGGGCTGGTAGGCTTTCGAGGGAAGCCCTTGCTAGGGAAAAAACGCGCCGGCCGGTGACTCGAACCCCTTTAATAGATTGCCGTCGTGACATCGGAGTCCTACGCTTAACCATTCGACCACCGGGCCTTATATATATATAATTATATATATATATAAATATTATATATTTTATATAATATATATTATATATGGGTGGTGTGTGTTTTGTGTGTGGTGGGTTATATATAAAAATTATAATAATAAATATATATATATAAAATAAAAGATTATATATAATATATATATATATATTATATATATAATTATATATAAAATTGTTAAGTAGAGTGTTTTTAAACGATTCTCAAGTAAAAAAAACTTTGGGTGCCTTTCCCCTTGGATCTTGGGGTTTTTTTAGTAATGAACAGGAAAATGTATTAACTGTGCAGTTTTTTTTTGGCAGAACTAATAATTATTATTTATAAGGATAACACAACAAACTTAGAAAATATATCACCTAGTGGAAAAAATTTTCAAGGGTAAATGTTTTGACCCGCGGCTCAACCCGGGAAATTTGGGGGAGGTGAGACGCACGGCCTTGGGTATTTGTTTCTGGGTATAATTAGCTGTGGTTTGTTTAAAACCGGTACCCCCTTCCCAAAAAGATTATATGATATAAATAGAAATTTTGGGAGGGGTGGGAATTCTTATTGGGAAAAAGGGGCTGGGTTTTGGGGAGGCCAGAGTGATAGGTCGAACCAGGGGTATTTTCTTTTTTTGGGGGCAGTAAGACATTGTTTTTTTTTAGTTTTTCCCAGAAACTTTAGGCCCAATTATTTTCTGTGTTAATCCCCTTTTGTAAACAATGAAGCATCATGGGGTTTTTAAATTTTACAGTTTCATTTTTGAGATTCAAGAGAAAAAAAACCCTGATTTAATGTTAAAAGTGAAATTAGAAAAACCTTTGACTATTGAAAGTAAAAATTTCCTTTTAACTTTTTGTAACAAAATATATATAATATATAAATATATTATATATAATATAAATTAAAAATTTCATAAATATAATATTTAAAATATATATATATAATAAATATATTTTTTATATTTTTAACATAAGTATACATAAATTGTAAATTTTTTAAACAATACATAATATACATTAAAATGAATATATAATGTAATATATATATATATAAAATAATAAATTATTAAAAAATATATATATAGAGAGAGAGAGAGAGGGGAGAGAGAGAGAGAGAGAGAAGAGAAGAAGAGAGAGAGGAGAGAGAAAGAGTTAGAGGAGATTAATATAAAATATTTATATATATATATATATATATATATATTAAAATATATTATATATATATAAATATAATATAATAATTAAAATAAAAATATATATTATATATATATATATATAATATATATTATATTATAGTGTTGTGTGTGTGTGTGTATGTGTGCGTGTATGGTGTGTTTTTGTGTGGGGTGTGTGTGTGTGGGGTGTGGTGTGGTTTTTTTGTGTGTATAAATAATGTGTGTGTGTAGTGTGTGTTTTTTGGGTTTTATGTATATATATATATATATATTATAATTATTTAATTATATTATTAAAATATAAATTAAAATACAAAAATAAAATAATATATATAAAAATAGAAAAATAAATAATTATATATATATTTGCGGTTGTGTGGGTGTGTATGGTATGTGGGGGTGTGTGTGTGGGTGTGTGTATAATAAATATAGTGTGTGTTTTTTGCAGCCACTGTTTGTGTGTGTGAGATAATAAAATATAAATATAAAATAAAATAATATAAATATATATAAACACATACAATTATATATTTGTGTGTTGTGTGTGGGTGTGTGTGTGTGTGTGTCTTATAGTTATATATTAGAATATTTTCTTTTTAAAAACATTACATTAAATAACATATGATAATAGTTACAAAAATAATAATAAAAATATAAATAAAATATATATATATAATAAAAAATATTATATATATATATGTATATACAAATATATATAAAATTTAGATAATATATATATAATATATATAAAATTATATATATATATAAATATTGGGTTGGTGTGTGTGTGTGTGTGGGTTGGGGTGTGTGTGAGATTTATTTATATTTTTTAAATATTATTTATATAACACAAACAAAAATATTAATATAATAATAGATAAAATTTTTAATAAAATATATATAATATAATATTATTATAAAAAGATAATATATAATAAATAATATATATATAATTTTATATTATAATATATAATTAATATATATATAATATATACATAATCCCTTTCCCTCCCCGGGCCCTCGTCCTAGGTCACCCGGGTATGAACCGGAGGGGTACAGCAAACCCATCCTAAAAAAGCCCCACTAAAAGGAGCTGCAAAAAGATCTAACAGCCCCATTAAAAATTTACTTATCTATTCAATATGAATAAAGAGGGTGAGGTTTATATATATGTTTTATTTATTATATTATTATAGATATAATATATATATATATATTTAAAATATTAAATATATATATGTATATTATATTTTATAGTATTAACATCATACCAACATACACACACACACACCACACACACACACCACACACACACTCACACACACACATATATATATAGAGTAATAGAAATAAAAAAAATCCTTCCATACACGGAAATTAAAATCGTCAACACGACGCGAAAAATTTCACTATCGAAAAAGCCAACCGACTCGATTTTATTCGAATGTTGAGTAACAAGATTTGTGGACGGCATTACAGGCACGCAGAGCAACTTTCGTAAAAGGAAAATCCGAAATATTTACCGTTTCCAATACATCTGACAAGAAATTGGATGGGTTGGGTTGCTCCGACTTTAAGTAGAGCCTCGCTGGGAAAACCGTGAGAGAGAGAGAAGAGAGAGAGGAGAGAGAGAGAGAGAGAGAGAGAGAGAGAGAGGGGAGAGAGAAGAGAGAGAGGAGAAGAGAGAGGAGAGAGAGAAGGGGGAGGACAGGAGAGAGAGAGAGAGAGAGGAAGAAGAAGAAGAAGAAGAAGAAGAAGAAAAGAAAGAAGAAGAGAGAAAGAAAAGGAGAGAGAAATAGGAGAGAGAGAGAGAGAGAGAGATAGATAGATAGAGAGAGAGAGAGAGAGAGAAAGGAGAGAAAGAGAGAAAGAGAGAGAGTGAAATAGAGATAGAGAAAGAGAGAGAGAGGGGGAGAGAGAGGAGGGGAAAAGGGAAAGGAAAGGGGGAGAGAAGAAAAGGAGAGAAAGTGAGAGGAGAGGGAGAGAGAGAGAGAAGAAGGAGAAAAGAGAGAGAGAGAGAGGGAGAGAGAGAGAGAGAGAGGGGGAAAGAGAGAGAGAAGGGGAAAAGAGAGAAGGGAGAGAGAGAGAGAGATAGGAGAGGGAAAGATATAGAGTGTAGACAAGGTATGAATGAGAATGAATATCTTCACAATACAAGAGGATTGCCCCGGTTTTCAAATGCGTCTTTTTGAAATACATAAAAGAGAAATTAATAGAGAAAATATAGGTGAGTGACAAAATACGACTGTGACCCCTATTCGTTGCTCGTGGATTGTTTCTGTGATTGGTAATCTGAACCGCCCCAGCCGTGGAATTATTCTCCCTCGCGAGGCTGCTTCCATAATTTTTTTTTAGTTTTTTTGTCTTTATGGATATTCAGGTCCTTCCCGTTTTGGAGGTCCGTTTCTACGTACCCATGGCATTGGAAATTTGTGGTGAGGGTGCAGTCGAGTTCCTGATCCCGGTGCTGAAACCACGGCCCGTTTTCCCAAAAATAAAATAAAACTTTTAAAAAAAAAAAATAAATACAAAAAAAAAAATTTCTTTCGGGTTTTTTTATTAAGTATGTTCTTTTCCCCGGAGTGCTGGCGATTTAACGTTTTTCCCGAAGGTTGTGATGCCGGGGGAAAAGTTTCAGCGGTAAAAAGAGACAATTTTTAGAAAAGGGGGGGCGGGGGCGCTCTTAAAGTATGCTTCCGCCCTTTTCTGAGGTTTTAAAAAAGCCTTTGGTACTTGTGTTTATGGAACTAATTTTTAGGCAACTCATTTGAGAAATTTAGGGCTTCAGATCTCAGTGTTTGGGAAGAAGCGATCACAAAAAGATTCGTTTTGTGTGGGGGGGAGTAAGGGGGTTTAAACATCTTTTTGTAGGCTTTTTGTATAAAGAGAAAGTAGGCCCTAGTCAGATGGACAGGGTGTCCAGGAAAAGGAGTTTTGTTTCCCCCCTCCCCGGTGACTGGATTTTTTTT
>NW_023643068.1:0-9452 GCF_015228065.2 Penaeus monodon | reverse complement strand
ATATATATATATATAATATATATAATAATATTATATTATATAATCACATAACACACACACACATTATGAATTAATAAGTGAATTTACATACATCATACATATACTATAATATATATATATATATATATATATATATATATATATATATATAATAATAAACCAATCATACTGATATCAGAAATGTTTATAGGAAGGTGACTGCAAGTACGATGAATTGGTTGATAGACTCGAATTTCAAATGCATTTTTTTGTGGAAATGCACTTAAAAATAATGAATGTAGTATAATTAATAGTGCTAGCAATAATAATTATAGGGATAATGATAACAATATCAAACATAATCATAGATATTATGATTACAGATACCAAAAATATAATTTTTACTGTTATCATTATCTTCCCTTCTATCACGCCAGGAACCAGTATCGATGAATAAAGAAAAACTAACCGCAATTGTTTCAGTGCCACGTCCAGGCTGCTTCCTCCAGGCTTCGGCTGCCTGAACTCATGGTAGAGGACTAGTCTTAACATCCACTGCTTCTCCTGGACACGATGTAGAAGTTTCTCTAGATGTAAAACTTGCTTAGGCTCACAGTTAATTTGTATATGTATATTTACTTTATTCTTGTTGATATGAGGTAGCAATGCTGTATAGGCTCCTGTGCGGGAATCTGTGACCTTTATGCTTTTTCCAATAGGAAATTGCTGGGCTATCAGTCTACAGAGTGTTTCATCACATTTGGTGAGCTCCAAGAGATCCAGCCATTGCTCCGTATCTTGAATCCCTGACTCTTCAAGCAGCAGGAATAACTCTTGAGCCCTCTCCTCTGTGAAAGCCTTACCTCTGTAGTGGAGAATACCAGTGAAGTGTGTGAGAATATTCTGTGATCTTCTGATGAGTTGATCAGTTCTGATATCTGGCGAAACCTCTGCTGCTATTTCTTGAAAGACACTCCTGAGGTTTCTGGTTGGCATAGGGGAGTCCAGTACCTCATCCACTTTTCTAAGAATAAAGTGGATTTGATCTAGGGAACAGTGATTACGTATAAGAGCCATCTTTACATCTGTTTTTGTCTTCTTCTTGTCAGGTATATGATCCTCTACTTTCTTCAGGATGCTCATAGCTGCATAAAAATCCTGCAGGCCATTGTGTGGAAAGCTGTATGAAGATTCTTTATTATCTAACCAGGAAATATGTTGAGTAAAAAAAGTACTACTTATGTCCCCCCAACCGAGTTTTAGCCAAGAACATTCGTTCTTTAATGATTGCAGTGAATCCTCTGTCAGAATAATGTCACCTGATCCATGATGAATGAGAGCTATGTCATATAGTGTATTAACAAGGCTATCTATGTTCTCGGATAATTCACTCAACTCTGCGCCCTTTTTAAGTAGCCTGGTCTTTAGTTTTTTTTCTGTTTCATTAAGTGTTACCATGAACAATTCTGTTGCGGTCGTCAGACTGTTGATCACTCCTGGATTAAGGATCCAAAGCATTACAAGGCACATAAGGTTATAAGGAAATCTCAAATATTCCTGCATACGAGTTGATACCCTGTTCAAGTAATTAAAGTAAAGACTGAGGATCTATATCTGGTTTTTGGGCTTCTAAATACCTCTTTATGAAAGCGGGCCTATTTTTTTCATGAATTCCTAATACTTGAAGGCGTAGGCAAGAAAACTGAGCAGGTAACATGAGCAGCAGATTCTCAATTTCGTTTGGGCGTGTGGTACACACTACAGTCAGTGGGATTTTTGCTCCATAATCGAGAATCTCTTTGAAGAGTTGGATTGACTGAGGATTATTTTCATCAAGACCATCACATACGAATACGACATTCCTACCTTCAGTTAACATCATTAGATATTCGGGGTCCACCTTTCCCCGCATGAATGGCAGAACAGAAGTATACAAGAGGGCCATGGAATTAATATGCTTCTCTCTAAATTGCATATATATTAGTATTTCAAAATCGCCCAGATCGATAATGTTGCTGCTCCCAGAGGCCCAGTCAAGAACTAGTTTCCTGATGAGAGTTGTTTTACCAACACCAGCCACTCCTTCCACGAGCAGGAATCGACTCTTTTTACTTTGCCTGTCATGTATTTTCTCTAGTTCGATGAACCATTCATCCATGGTTATATTCTTTCTTTCCTCTTCATATACTATCTGCATTTCTGTGAAAACTTTCAGGACCTTGATCTGACTACGAACCCCTAAGTTTTTATCTAACAAATGTACATCTGGAACATAAGAAAGATTATTCACATAATTTTCTTTCATGCTTTCAACACCATCAGTGATCATTGTGGTTTGCAGTTCACTAAAGTAAACCCGAATGTTTTCAAAAGGAGCCTCTTTTATCTTTTTGATATCTGCTTCCATTGCCAGGATATCCATCGAAGTGTCAGTTCCAAATGTATGAGCAATTTTCTCCCACGTCTTCCTAAGAAGACATTTCATTTCATGAACGATCTGCTCGAACTTTCCCATGTTACCTCTGTAAACTTTATGCATAAAATCATTTCTCTTATTCTTAATTTCTGTAATATAATACTCTAATGTGTCACCTGGAGTTGTCCAAACTTGATCATGTTTGCCTTTTACCTTGTCACAGTATTCTTGTATTATTTTGAAGCAGAGAGTGATGTCATAAGAATGGCATGAAGGGTCAGATAAAATAGTTTCCCTTTGAGTCTTACAAAATTTTACATTTTTAGGATTAATTCTGTCAAAGTAGTCAATGAGATTTTCATTTTGATTTTTCTCTCTTACCATTTGTGTCACAATATACTTAAGAGGTTTCAAGGATGGCACCAAAGCAATTTGAAATAGACGGTGGTGAATGCGGGCCTCTTCATTTTCCAGAACCCGCTCTGTGTAAAGACCATGTCTTGCCATCATTTAGCTTGAATTTCCTCGGTGATGCTGAACTTACTGTAAAACATTGAAAAGAAAGAATTATTTAAAACTAAAATACGAATAATGCGAAAACATTTCTGCACACACACACACACACACACACACACACACACACACACACACACACACACACACACCACACACACACACACACACACACATATATATGTGGGTGGGTGTGTGCAAAATAATAATCAGATTCCTCACGGCTGTATTAATCTACCTATTCGTTTTTACGATTCGATGCGTGAGCGACAAACCCATTACGCAATATATATATATATATATATATATATATATAAATATATATATATATATATATATATATATATATATATATATATATATATACACATATGTACATATACATACATATTTATGTGTGTGGTGTGTGTGTGTGTGTGTGTGTGTGTGTGTGTGTGTTGATACACACACATATTGATATATATATATATATATATATATTATATATATATATATATATATATATATATATATATATATATATTGTGTGTGTGTGGTGTGTGTGTGTGTGTGTGTGTGTGTGTGTGTGTGTGTGTGTGTGTGTGTGTGTGTGTGTGTGTGTTTTGTGTATTTGTGTGTGTGTTTGTATGTGTGTGTGTGTTTTTGTGTGTTTGTGTGTGTGTATGTGTGTGTTTGTGTGTGTGTGTGTCTGTGTGTGTGTATTTTCATATATGTATATATATATATATAATATATATATATATATATTATATATATATAATATATATATATATATCATATATATTATATATATATATATATATATATATATATATATATATATATATATATATATATATTATGCTGCAGGGTATAAAGTAGTATCATAAAATGATACTACGTTATACACGTCAAAAAAGTCTTCATTATACACATGCCTCATATAGCTATATCACTCTCCTCCCCCTCTCTTCCCCTTTTTATCATCCACCTCTTAGACTGTGGGTAGTGGTGGGCGTAATCGATTACATACACTTCCGTGTAGATACTATGGTAGAAAAAAACACAATGCAAAAACTAGATTAATAGAAAATGTGACTACAGCTTAGAAATCCACCTGGATATCTAATTTTCAATATATCTAGTTTTTAGATCATAGATCACAGAGTGAAATTTCTTAGTAATCGATTATGATTTCCGGTAATCGATTATCAAATGATTGCGCTCAGTCTTTGGGTTAAAATGAGGACCGTCTCAATGTAACACAACTCACCATGACTTTTGCTTACTCTACAAGGTGGTACAAAATATTTCTTATACGAATGCTTGGTTCTGTAGCAGTGATGCTTTTCTGTTTCTTAAAAAGCTCTTAGTGATAAATGGAGGAAATGAATGGATGTATACCTCTAGAAACTAACTGCTAGAAACTAGGTAGGACCTGACGAGCAGATAAATTTTAAGTAATCAATCAATCATCACAACACACACACACACACACACACACACACACACACACACACACACACACACACACACCAACACACGCACACACACATACATTACACACACCACACACCACACCACACACACACACACACACACACACACACACACAACACACACACACACACACACACACACACTTCACTAAAACCATAAATTTGTATACTCTACAAAGAACACGCATATTCTATTTCCTTGTGAAAGTAATCGATACTGATCGCAAACGAAATCGAAGTAGTCGCCCATTACTGGTAGGTATTAAAAAATAAGTATTTCCGAGAAACCAATGTCAAAATCTAAGCTCCACGAGTTACACTTTAGCAGAAAACGCAGTAAATCCGACAAAAAGGACGGGACGAAAACAAAATCGAACGCGATTGTAGCGAATGATGCACGCGATTTAGTGAAAACAAAAAAAAAACCTTGCGTTCACTTGGGTCCAGCCGCAGCGTGCGTTTCAGGGTGTGGGTTGAGAGGTAGGTCGCTTCTCCTCACGCCCCGTTTGAAAGCAATCAAAATGTTCGCCAAAGGTGCTCAACTAGACCCTCAAAGTATGCTTTGTGACATTAATGTGATAATAGAATTCGTCTATCCAGCCGAGCCTTGTTACATTCTCAACCAGGAAAGTAATTTCATCTCTCTTGCGATAAGGTGTCAGTGTGTCTGCCATGCAAGGACAGTTGTTTACGATAAGTAACTGATAGGTACATTGAGGACCGTTTTTACCCCGGGAGTATTTGATCGATCAGGGCGAAAAACCGGTACAAAAAAGCTCGAAGTGAACGCAGGAGCTGCCAGAAAGAGTTGTTTCTTTATGTGACGTGACGAGACACAAATTGCGAGTTTATGAGAGCCAAAATAAGAGCATATATAATAACATGATAATGAAAAACTCGACTATAGTCAGTGAATTCAAATCGGTTCCGTGCAACAATATTAGGCCAACAGTGAAGAGAAACCGGCGGATAGTGGTTCCAATTGAGGGTGAGGATTCTTGATTTGCAAAACTTGTCATCCCGGAATTATTGCTCCAAGGTGAGGATATCCAAGACGGTATAAGGGGCTAGATATTTCTCTGTGCTATAATGCCAACAAAACATATAAAGGTGATTTTACAGCCCAGGAACGGATTTTAACATTCTCTCGGCTTTTTTTTCCACAACGAACACATTTTCGAAACGTTACGAATGTCACAAACACGACTCCATACGAGAACATTACCGAGTTGTGGATGATGCTAGCCGTAATGTTCATCGTGGAGACAAGTCCCCCTCATAACAAAGTAATCAAGAGTATGCAAGTGGCCTTTTCTTCGGAAATAATATAGGTTGGAAGCAATACATCCTATGAAACATAGTAACACAGAAAACAATATGACATACAAATGACGAATGTCCTTTGCATAAAACGGTGGGAAGCCGTGGAAATACTAGCTGGCAGGCTTATGAAAATCACTCAGAAGTTAGTAGTCATGAATTAAAAGGACTTCTGACAATCATCAGGTTCAAAATTCAAAATGATAATATTAAATTCCATCAGAATCTTAATAAAAAAATATAAATATTTAGACAATATAAATAGCATAATATATAAGCACAGTTCTAATACCTTAATGAAAAAGTATCAGGGAAGCAAGGAAATTATCAAATAAATATGATAAAATTTTGCTGGGATTCCTTATACATACCTATTGTGCTGTATCATTTAACTAACCGAACCTTAAGAGTGATATTTAAGCTTCATTATTTTCCTTATAGACAAAGTGAATGTACTGAGTACAGCTGATTAATTACATGTGTTTTGTGATATATATCTATATCTATCTTATATCTGTCTATCTACCACTCACATTTGTGTGTGTGTATATGAATATGTTTGGGCGCAAATACATCTCAGAGGAAATTCAGAGAAGTTATACCAATAAGTGGTGCCTCATTGATAAAAGTATTCACTGGGAAGTGGCTCTGTCTCTACCCTGAAAAAGTATTACTGGATATCATCACTTGTTATAGTATGCTTGATTGACTTAAACATAACACAGACATTTTGTTCCTATTCTTTTTTCTATAGGTAATTGCTATACGTTATTTGCTTTTTTTAATCATCTTGTAACATAATCTTCATAAAAGCATCTTCTTTGCTACAGGGGCAGAATTATTTTGTTAGGCAGTTGATATGCCTCCTTTGTTTTCTAAGCATTTAACTGCTATTCAGTTTCGGCTCCCCAATACCATATCAATGTGAGATATGTGTAAAAAATAATGAGTTTAGACTTGTGTATTTCCTGACGAGAATTCCACAGGTGACGGCGGTGCCCAAGATTTTCTATTTTAATTTAGCATTTTTAAATTCTCTTTTATATATAACGAAATATGAGTTAATGTAGAAAGTTAATTCTAATTCGATTAATATATATATATATATATATATATATATATATATATATTAGTATATAGGATATAATATATATTATATATATATTAAACAAACATAGCCGTGGTGATCCCAATATAAGGGCAAACACCCGTATCTACACGTAGAAATGAGATGATCTTAAAAGACAATGAAAGAAAAATTAAAAAGGGGGAAAGACGATACCATTTGTGGTTCGAGTGGCCACTTTCATAATAATGTTTGTATAGATTTACATACATTCACCACACACACACAAACACACACACACCACAACACCACACACCACACACAGACACACACACACACACACACATAAATATGTGCGGTGTGTACCACACACACACACATGATTTAATATATTTATATATATATAAATAAAAGTATATATACACAATACTTTACACATATAGACGTATATGTGTATGTTAATACATATGTGTCCAAATACGTTAAATATATGTACAGTGCGGAATTACATTGCAGTACACTTGCTGTTATCCCAATTTGTACGAGGTGAACACGAGGCTGCAAGTGACACACTTTTTTAGATGAACAAAACGGCAATCTGAAATTGCAAATAGAGTGCATTAATGAGATACAAGTCAATAAGTGAGAGGAGGAGGGCACCCTGAAAGATCGCTCGTCCGGATGCCCCTTCCACCAAGCAACCTACAGCTCCCACTAACAAGCTGCACGGTGCAGAAAATGACGTATGTAGAGGGGATTCAATTCGTTCAGTTAATCGAATGCCTTTTATCTTGTCCTAAAATCTTACTAGGGTTTCGCCAGTACATGGTGCTGTACGATATCTGATATATCAAAAAAAAAATCATCTGTTGAAACGCCAGGCATCTCGCGATCTATTTACTTTATTATTATTATTATTATTATGTAGTATTTCAGGGTGCCCTCCTCCTCTCCGATTGGACTGATCACATTAATGCAGCCTCTATTGCAATTTCAGATTGCTTGCGTCCGTCTTAAAAAATGTGTAAGCTAGCAGCCTCCTGTTCACCTAGTAAAATGGGAATACGTCATTCATAATGTTTTTTTTTTGTGTCGTCACCAAGTATGACTTCGGATTTCCATAGGCGCTACACACACACACACACACACACACACACACACACACACACACACACACACACACACACACACACACACACACACACACTTACTCACACTACACACTGATTAAAGCATATATATATCATTGTAAGCCCTTACTGGTTATGCGTTCAGAGAACGTTTCTAAAAACGAATATGATGTAGCAGTATTCTTTAATCAATTGGTGTCTAATGGCGAAAGAAATATCTAATCACTTCATAATTTCGGTTAGTCGTTATTAGTGGGGTAGCCAAACGCTCTATGAGACGCTATTACAAGGTAGCAGGATTTTGCAATGCTTGATTTGATTTAATCCATGATAGTGTTTTTAAAGAATGAAGATTTTCATGGTTCAAGATATATGCAGCTATAATTGATACTTGCTGGTGTTGAAAGAAGGAGGAAATGTGCCTCCAAAGGTGTCTGCCATGTCAAGATAGAAATAATTCCCAGGAAATCGCAGTTGAAAAATATCCACTACAAATAAACGATAACTAATACTACCTGTTTGTATCACTTGCGTGAAGAAAAAAAAAGATGAAATAACTTAGGTAGTTCAAAAGTAGATACTAAGAACTCATTTATATTCTACCAATCACACTATTTGTTACAAACAGCTTAGTGTTTTCGCGTCATTCATAAAAAAAAATATGCGTATAGTTTCATCGAGGTGGCTAACCAGATGTACACAGTGAGACCTAGCCAGGGTACTGAAAATAATTCCACAGCAGATATATAACATATATAGATAACTATTACTGACGTTTGGATTCAAACTCGCACCTGATGTTCAGAACTCCTTAATTCACAGTAACTACATTGAATCATTTACATTAGGCCCACAGTAAGAGTTTTCATCGCTCCACGCTGCGGCAAAGGGAATCCGCCTATTAATTCATACTTTCCTGTTATTACACACATATATATGTTGTTCCTACACTGATTAATCCCCCTTCCCCCCAAAAAAATAATAGTATATATAATAATATTAGAAGTAACTAATACAAAAATAAATAAATTAAAAGTATTATTGGTTATGTAGTTATGTAACTGAAAATAAGCTGAGGAGGGTAAATTGTTCGGAACGATAAACGTTCGATAGGTTTGGGGCATATGGTTATGTATTAACGATGTTCGTAATCGTTTTGAGAATGCACTCGTGCGAGATAACGTTATGTAAAGCCAGGCCAGGGGGTGTAGAGGGACGGCAGTTCCTCGGAAAAGGAAAATTCAGGGGCGAATTAGGCATCGAAACAGGCGAAAATTATTGATGAATTTACCGCAATCTTGCGCCCCGTACATGTTAAGAGGGTACACATACACACACACACACACACACACACACACACACACACACACACACCACAGAGAGAGAGAGGAGAAAGAGAGCTGAGAGATATAGAGAGAGAGATGCGAATAGAGAGCTATAGTATAGGGGCAGAGATATAGAAGAGAGACGAGAGAGAGAGAGAGAGGATAGAGATAGGAGATATAGAGAGAGAGAGAGAGAGGAGAGAGAGGAGGGAAAGGAGAGAGAGA
>NW_023643067.1:5000-9452 GCF_015228065.2 Penaeus monodon | reverse complement strand
TTACCCTTTTGCTATTCTTTTGTAAAGGTAATTCTCGTAAACCTGTTAAAACCATCACACGTGGCAACCCTTATACAAGTAGAACACAAAGAGTTAAAAACATGCTTTTTTTATTGTTTTATGCATTCATACAACACACTCAGACCCCAATACACACGTGTATGGTTTTTATTTTTACATATATAATATATATATTATATATATATATTATAATAATATATATATATATATATATATGTAATATATATATAATATATTTTAATATATATCATATATATATATATATATATATTATATATAAATTATTATATAAAAATATATATAATAATATATGTAATAAAAAAACACAATACACGTGTGTATGTGTGTCGAGTGTGTAGATGAAGCATACATACAATAAAAAATGCATGTTTTTAAACTTTTTTGTGTTTCTTGTATGAAGGAGTTGCCACGTGTGAGGGTTTTAAAGGTTTACGAGAATTCCCTTTAAAAATGAATAGAAAAGGAAAGCGGTGAAACAGTAAGTCCAGCTAGTACGGGAATAAAATGCAAAACCCTTTTTAAAAAAACCTCCGTGTGTGCGTCCGCGAGCTCAAACATATTTGATGTATAGGGACATCGACATCAGTGGAAAAAAAGACAAAGGAAACTGAAATGTTCCATTTGACTGTATCGTAAAAAGTAAAAAAGCATTATTATACTGTATATATATATATATATATCTTTTCTTTTAACGGTAGGTTCATGTTGAGCCGCCGGGGTACAGTATGATATTTAAATTGAGTTTCATGTTGTGATGCTCTTGGAGTGAGTAGTGTAGGGCCCCAGTTCCTTTCACGGAGAGTCCCGGTTTACCTTTTAGGTAATCTTCTCCTTTTTTATCGGGCTTGGGGGACCATATATATATATATTATATATATATTATATATATTTTATTTTATATTATTATATATATATGTGGGGTGTGTGTGTGGTTGTGTGTGTGTGTGTGGTGTGTGTGTGTTGTGTGTGTGTTGTTTACACAAAAAAAAATATAATGTTATGTATGATATATATATACATAATATGTATGTTTTTACATATGTTGTATTATAATATATAAAAAATATAATATATCTATATATATAATACATAATTTTATATTATAATATATAATATTAAAAATATATATATTTTAATAAATATGTGGGGTGTTGGGGGTGTGTGTGTGGGGTTTGTGTGTGTGTGTGTTGTGTGTGGTGTGTGGGGTGTGTGTGGTGTGTGTGTGTGTGCGTGTGGGTGCTACGTATATAATAGTAAAATGTTTATATATAATATATATATATATATTATATATTAATTATATAATATATCTTATATATATATAATATATATATATATATATTATAATATACATAAAAAACCCCCCACATTCTGTCCTCTTCTTCTCCTCTCTCTCTCTCTTCTCCTCTCTCTTTTTTTTTATATAAACTTTATATTTTATATATATAATATATATAATAATATTATAATATTTATTATATTATATATATCCACACACACCCCACCAACACCAACAACAACAACACACATATATATATATACATATGTAATATACATATATATATATTATATATTATAATTATTTATATATAATTATAAATATATATACATACATAAATATATATATTTTATATATTTATATATATTATATTATTATATCTATATATATAATAAAATTATATTATATATATATATATATATATATTTTTAAATTGTGTGTGGTGTGTTTTTCCCAATATAAAAAGCAAACTTTAAATACTGCGTGGTGCGTGTTGGTGTGGGTTTATAAAAAATCAAAAGCAAATTCAACACCCCACACACCACACACACACACCACGCACACACCACACACACAGCACACACACACTACACACACACACACACCCCCAACACAGAGTTATAAAAGTTTGTTTTTTTTTTGTACACACCCCTCACACATGTAAAATTATTATATATATATATATATATATATAATATATAAATATATATATAAATGTTTTGGGTGGGGTGTGTGTTTTGTGTGTGTGGTGTGTGTTTGTGTGTGTGTGTGTGTGGGTGTGTGTGTTGCTGTGTGGTTTTGTGTGTATGTGTGTGTGTGTGTGTGTGATGGTGTGTGTGGTGTGTGTTGTATGCGCGCAGTGACCCGTAATATTTTGTTTTTTTACTTGTACGATACTGTAAAATGGAATCTTTTCAGAGTTCCCTTTTGTCTTTTTTTCCACTGTATGATCGGTGTGTGGTGTGTGTGGTGTGTGGTGTGTGTGGTGTGTGTGTGTGTGGTGTGGTGTTGTGTGGTATGAGTGATGTGGTATGTGTGTGTGGTGGTGTGTGGTGTTTTGGGGTGTGTTGTGTGTGTGTGGTGTGTGTGTGTGTGGTGTGTGCGCGCGCGCGCCGTGTGGGGGTGGGGTTGTGCGCGCGCGGCGCGTGTGGGTGTGGGTGTGACACGAAAACACACCACGTTTCCTGCCCTGGGCCTCAGTCCTGGTGAAGAGCAGAGGCACTCAATGACCATTTCGCCTCGTTTGTAGCAGTACCCCCCCCCCCCCCCCCGGGACATCATCCGCCTCCCGCCTACCTGCGGCCCGCTCCTTACCCCAACTGTCAGCCGGTTTCAAGGTTCAAAAAGTTGGTTTAAAAATCCGTCCCACCCCCTTTGACCTGCCATCGCCTAATAAAGGGGGCTCACAATTAAACTTGCCATTCTTTTGCCCCCATAGAAACGCCTCAGAAAAACTAATAAGTCCCCTCACATTGGAAGACTGCAAGGCCCCCCCCAAGGCCCGCCTCATTGGCGAACTACCGCCTTTACCCGTTCCCCACCCTTTCTGTGAAAAAAACACTCGGCAGTTCGGAACATGCGCTCCTCCCCTACCAACACGCCCGTTTTTTTCCTGATTTTGTCCTTATCCCCCTCGACAAGTGCATACCCCGTCACCGCTCTTCAAGTTTCAAGACACCTTCGACCGGGGCCCACACCATGGTCATCTCAAAAAGCAGAGTTACACACAGCACGCAGAGACATCGTAAGGTTCCCTCGTACATTTTACATGCTGCGTCGCCTAAAGCCACTGTCTTTTATGCAAAAATATTAATATATTATAAATATATATATATATATATATATATATATTATATATATATATGTATATTTTTATAATTATATTATTTATTATAAAATATATATTATATATATATATATATATTATTAATTTTAATATTTTTAATATATATATATAATTAATATATATTATATATATATATTGTTTGTGTGTGTGTTTTTTGTTTGTGTGTGAGTGTGGTGTGTGGGTGTGTGTGTGTTGTGTGTGTGTGTGTGTGTGGGGGTGGTGTTGTGTGTGTGTTTTTGGGTGTGTGTGTGTGTGTGTGGGTTGTGTGTGTCCCCAGAAGTTTTTTATTTTTAGCCCTTGTTTATACAATTCAAATTTTTTCACTAAAACTAATCTATAATGATAAAAAAGAAAACCCCAAAAAAAGGGCATGGAAAAACTTTAAAAACTTTCCCTTTTTTCGAAAACAGTTTGCAGTTGGTACATTTTCAATCTAGTACCAAGACAAAAGCGCTTTAGTCTCTTGCGCAGGTAAAGTAATGAAACTAGTAAATATTGAAATGCTCAAGGTGCAATCCGCACCAAGGACGCAAAACAGAAAAGCCACAAATTTGTAAGATAAAATTTGTTATATTGGTGTCTGACATTATATGCAAAACCTGATCGGGCCCGAAATGATCCCATGAAAGCAGCCCTTTTATTTGATATAAAAAGGGAAAATTTCTAGAATATAATGATTTATAAAAGAAGAAGAAGAAGAAGAAGAAGAAAAAAAGCATACATGGGAAAAATGGTGAGCTAAAAATGAAAAAAATTTAAAAATATTGATAAAACAACAAACAGAATATTTTATCAGAGATTTTTTGGAGGGTCAGATGAAAAAATGGCCAAATTTCTTTGTAATCTCTGTTGGTAATTACTAAGCGACAACCTTTCATCTCTACTCAAATTCCCAAAACAGTTTTTCCCATTTTTCCCCCATTTTTTTTCATCCTGTTCTGATTGGCTTGAAGACATTTTTTTTTATGCTTCTCGAACACGCAAAAAAAATCTTTTCCTGTGACGCGAACCCCGTTATTCTAAATAATGAAGATTATTTGGAAAAAGAAAGCGATTTTTCAATTTTCCTTTTTATCGCAGAAGTGAGATGAAAAAAATGAAGCAAAAATATAAAGCAAAAATTGCTTTATGTTGACGCTAGTTTAGACAGAAATATTTTCCAAATTTTTCAATATTCATATCGTGAAATACGATGCAAAATTGATTGCAATATGCAACGAACCTCATCACAAACTCCCGATACTTTCAGTTAGAAAAAAAAATACTTACTGAAATTAAACAAGTC